>NC_041382.1:84960982-85070224 GCF_002162155.2 Triticum dicoccoides
CGGCGTGGAGCAGCGAGTAGCGAGGCGGCGGCGGCAACCAACGGCGGCGGTGAGTGCGGCAGCGGGCGGCGGCGATGAGAAGCGGGGAGGAAGAGGCGACGGGGCTTTAAAGGGGGTCAGGGGGCCTCGGGAGGCGTGGGGAATGGGCGACGGCGGCGTGTCCGCCTCGGACACGGCGACGGCCGGCGGCGTACGGGCGAGGGACTCCGCCCGGGGTCAGTGGCGACGGTGCGGATGGGCTGGGCCGCGGCCTGGCTGGGAGCTGGGCCGGCCCAGTCGGCGAAGAGGAGATTTTTTTTTTAAAAAACATTATTTTCCAGACAATGAAAATAACAAAACCAAAATAAATAAAAATATTATATAGGCATATAATATATCAAAATTTCAGAAAAAGATTTTCTACACGATGAACATTTTCCTAGTGCTACTGGTCTAATAAAATCAAATAAAAAACCATTTTAAAAAATACCAAAATGATTTCAAATTAATTTTTCTCCAATTTTCTATTGTAGGGAATCATGTTCCCTAATTTCCATATATTTTATTTTTGGAGAAAATAATTTGAATAAAACTCAAATAACTCCAAATTGAAAATAAATTCAAAAGAACTTTGAATTTAATTCTTTGAACTCCCAACTCATATTTCATATAATTTGAAGAAGTCATTTTATCTTCTCTCATGAAAATCATTGAGTTGCATGAAGTTTATGAATTGAAATATTTCCAAATGAAATTCAATTATTTTCAAATACCCTTTCATTTAATTTAAATGGAAGAAGTCATATCATCTTCGCTCAAGGGTTTTGTATTTGAAAATAATTTGAATTCATGGAGATCAGAAAGCAAATATGAAAGTTTGGGAAAGTCCTTTTATTCCCTCTCATTTAACTTTCAAAAAGTTTTGAATTCACTCACTTTCAGACAATCAATCAAACAATCAACCAAATCTATCTATTTATTATAACATTCCAAAATTTAGAATTTTGGGATGTTACAAACCTACCACCCTTTAAATGAATCTCGTCCTCGAGATTCGGAGAGGCTAGCAAGAAATAGATTAGGTTCGGGGTCTTCTCAAAATCCATCGATCGTCTCCGGGGTTTCCGGTGCTACCACCCTTAGAAAGATTGTTACGGTCCCATCAATACTCATATACTCCATCCTTATTCTTAACAGGGTCGGTCTTCTCAGATCTTCAGTATAAATCCTTTCTCTGGGCTCGTCCGGTAACGGCATAACCTTTTCCTCAATTCTTTTGTCCTTTCATCTTGGTAAGGTTATTCCGAGACTGGGTCTTCTTACCTGACGGGTCTGGCGCCAGTACTAAACAACTAATCGATATCTCATGGTGGTCAACAATTTATGGTTTCTCCTGCAGGAAATGGGTCTGGGTTGATCCTCACCGTATAACCTACGGTTGGCAAAAGCTGCCTTATACAAGGGAAAAATTGCTATACCATTCTAAGGCTTAAACAAGGTTTTGATCATCGTCTCTCTACTATAGGTAAGTCACTCAGATTTACCATCCCATATAGCAAGGCGAATAATAGGAGTAAGTCGGTATGGTGATCAATCCATCCCGCACCCAAATCATTACCTTGTATACGGTTTAGTGAATCTCTCATTCTAACACTCGGTCATCCTCACAAGCATTGCAAAATTTCTCTTGTCCATGAACTGCGTTCGAAATAATCCATTAATTCTGCAAGCCAAACAAACATCTATCGTTCCTTCACAACTCTCAGGTTTTGCGTTACTCCTATAAAATCGTCTGTCGTTAAACATCGTATCTTCCTCCAGGGTTTTTCCTTCAGCAAGAATGTGCTTGCTTCTTGGCAGGTCTTGGGGCCTGTGGGTTATGGCCCATCTCATCACTTGTAGTCCTTGAACTTATCATCGGGCAACTGATCATTATTCCATCTTCCAACTTCCTAGTATTCTTAAATCCATCCAATTGTAATGTCTTCCTTCCTTCTATTGGCACCAAACTAGGACATGATTACTCAGACTCATCATGGAGTTTCCATTGATCCATATTTCCGACAACATACCTCCTTTATATCCAATAGTAATTTATCTCTTCATCCTCGTGGGATATCCCACATACCGAGATAAAAACTTATACTTATGGAGTCCATATTCCACTTCATGGAACATCATTATCCTTTCCAGGGTCAAGCGTCCTTACAGGGGAATATTGGCCATCTCTGCATGGCACTTCTTCAACTGGGAAACATGAAACACATCATGAACTCCTAACAGTCCTTCGGGTGACTCCAACTTGTTGGCCACTTCTCCCATACGCTCCAAAACTCGGTATGGTCCTACAAATCTCGGGGCTAACTTTCCCTTAACTCCAATTCATTTAACTCCTCGCAGAGGGGGCACACGAAGACATGCTCTGTCTCCAATTTCATAGACTACCTCCTTGAGTTTTTGAGTCTACATAACTCTTCTGCCTGGACTGGGCTACCTTCAATCTATCTCGAATCAACTTAACATTCTCTTCTGACTCCTTGATCACATTTGGTCAAAACAATTGACAGTCTCCAACTTCATCCCACATACTCTTGGGGCATCACACATATCGAGACAAACTCGTATTCATTTTGTCCGAAATCCACTCAGTGGAGTATCCTTATCTTTTCTAGGGGTCAACGGTTCTTACAGGGTACTACCACCCTTAAAATGCACAAATCTTCCATAGACCATATTTCTCATATCCTCAGAATGGCCAAAGTTCTTCTTCATAGAGTAACAACTCATAAAATCCACATCAGTTCCAACAATGCTAACTTTATTCATTCTCAAATGATTACAATCTCTCGCTTTTCCATTACATGTCTCAACTCAACACCTCAATATAAAAGAAAATGTTCTCACTTCTACTACTCCATTTCTTTTGTTGCAAACTCAACTATCTAGCACAAGTTTCCTTCTCCATGGGGCATTCTCTGGCAAAGTGCCCTGCTCCATTACAACTAAAACACATTACTTCTGACAAGTATCGAGGTTTCCTTTTTGGGCAACTGTTGAGGTAGTGCCCTGACTCCTTGCACCTATAACAGGTGATATGACTCAGATCCTTCCTGGAATCCACTCTGTTTCTCTTCCTGGACCTTTCCATGCCCATCATGGCTTCTATTTCTTGTGGGTCATATTCTACTTCCTCTGTCAGGAATTCTACTAGATCCCCATTCATACAATTCTGGGAGATGTGTCCTTCTTCTCCACATGAATAGCAAGACTTGGTGCAGGGTTTACTTAGTTCTTCTTTGGGTGTGTCCTCCATCTCTTCCTTCATCATAGCTTCTTCTAAAATTTCCATGAGGGCTTCTTTCATTATTTTTTCTTCTGCTGGATGGTTCGTTGTACCACGGGGTAAATGTGACACTGAGCAGGATAGTGGGTAGTCCCTTCACACAAGAAACAAGTAATCTGCCTAGTTGTGCATTCTTCAACTAGGTGACTTCCTTCACAATTTGGGCATTCATCCTTGTGTTCTTTATGGGTGTGTCTGATTTCTCCACAAATCTTGCATGCACAAGGTTTCTTCATATCCTTTCCGTAAGGCTTCAACTTCCAGGACACAAGCCAAGACTTTGGTAGAGTCAACTTCAATTCTTTCCAAGTGGTTACTCCTTGCCATCCATTGATGGTTTGGTACATCCTCCACCAAGTAGCAGAACCTCTTTCAAAGCACTAAAGAGCATGT
This sequence comes from Triticum dicoccoides, assembly GCF_002162155.2. Classification (NCBI taxonomy): domain Eukaryota; kingdom Viridiplantae; phylum Streptophyta; class Magnoliopsida; order Poales; family Poaceae; genus Triticum; species Triticum dicoccoides. The sequence continues at coordinate 84,964,698 of NC_041382.1, forward strand.
TGGGTCATATCCTTTCCGACTATAGGGTTATTCTTCATGTGATCCTCCATGTTCTGAATCCATTGGTCCGTCTCCAATTGACTCAGCGGTCCAGAAAATATATGCTCATCTTCATTCATCCTCTATTGGGTCCATGGGTTTGGGGTGAGATAAGAGAGATAGAGAGGGATACACACAATACAAACAAAAGTTTTGAAAATACAGATTTTATTGTGGCCGTCGGAAAACATCAAACAAATGACAGCTCACAATCATCGCATCTAACATAGGCATATGAAAGGGGTTTGGTCTTCTAAAGGTTAATAAATCTTCAAGGTCGTATAACTCTTCGAGTCTTGTTCATGCCTCCAATGGCTTCTTCCGATCATGCTTGTCTTTCTCAAGTTCTTTTGCCAGATTAACTCTGTTGACGCGAAGTCTCTCGTGACGTCCTTTAATATTCTGGAGTTGCATTCCAAACTTCCGGGTTTCAACATCCTTGGCATGAACCATGGTCCTACCGTCCTTCAGTTCCTGACAAATCTCCGGTATCTCGAGGTTGTAGCTCCTCCAGCTTGGCTACTTTCAGCTTTTGGTTCCCGAGTTCTTCACGAAATGCTTCCTTTCAAATACGGCTTCTTGTGGCTCCATCTTAACTTCTTGATGTAATGCTCCAGATCCTGGTGATACACCGGCTAAGGTTAAAACTTCACCTCTTGCTGATAGATGCTCCATCAGCCTTCTACCATCCAATCCTTCCATGCATATGCATGCTTAACTCAGCACGGTGACAATAGCATAAGCGGGCCATAACATCATGGATAGCTGGGTTTCTGCTCTTGTCATTTCCATGAGCTATCATTCCATAGTTGATATCTTCCGCCTTAGGGTTTTCTTTGTCAAAACTTTAAGTTTTTAACTCTCCATGCTCCAGTCTTTCTCTGATACACCCTGATCTCGGGCATTGACAACTTCCATAATCTGTCAAGTTCCATAAGGGTAGCCTTCCTAGGTCATACAAATCTAGGGATTCTTCAGAGCCTTCAAATTCTCTTAGTCTTCGAAGTCTTCAACCGTTGTAGTTTCCATTATTCAGATGCACAGTAAAATCCTCTTCATTCTGAAGCGGTCTTAGTTGTCCAATATCTTGAACTTCTTGGAGTGGTCTCATCAGTCGAATCTTCGTGTGGTCAAAAGGGGAAAGGGGTATGGTCTCACTAAAGGGAATTTTTGAATAAGCTCAGAAGAGTAAAGAGGTAAAAGATCTTTTTGAAAGGGAAAGTTGTAGAGAAAAATCTTTGCTATGGGCTTGCCAATTTCTAGGGTCACGTCCTACAGTCGATATGTGCTCTGATACCATCTTGTAGCGACCCGACCCGACCCGAATGGATCAAGTCTCTGTGCTTAAGTGTCATCCCTGGATCGGTATGCTGACACACACAGTACTCGAGGATTTATAACAGCGGTAAATCACATGTAAAAAGTAACGTAAATACTATTACCTCAATCCAAATAGTGGAAATAACAAGGTTGTGGATTCCCATCAACACCAATGGCAAAGTTGAGTGTAGAAATCATAACCCTAACGTATCACTTACTCGTCGTAAGATTCCTGCAACATGAGACGTTGCAGCCACAAAGGGTCAGTACATTGAATGTACTGGCAAATTCACACCATAGAGAGAAATGATGAACAATGGCTATCACTACATGCATATTTGGCTGGTGGAAAAGCTCTATGGTTATAGTTTTTGCGAAAAGCAAATTTTTCCCTACTACAAAGGAATAAATTTTATTTAACTATCATGCTGGTCGTTGAACATTGAGAATGGATGACAGCATTCTCAATCCCAATTAAATAACATCATTAAACCCAACAAACTTAATTTAAAGTGACGTGATGAGATCAACAGGATAATCCAAGTACCAGAGACTCAAGATGTCCATAACCAGGGACACGGCTAATCATGATTAGTTTGTACACTCTGCAGAGGTTTACGCACTTTTCCCCACAAGAGCCGATCTCCTCCGTTGGATTTCTCGCACTACAAGGTGTTTGAGAAACGGATGACCAAGAGATAGTCTTTTAGAAGCATTTGCACCTTACGATGGGTAGACCGTTCCACCTACAACCCCTGCATCTTCTAGTCTACCACTGTAAGAGTTCACATGACTTAATCAACTATGCTAGAGCCCATAATAGCTTGTGGCTGCACACAGAAGTTTCTAACATGAATAATCTTATGATCCCTTTGAGCCTGGGTGGCGGACCATAGGATGATCACATGGTATATCCTCGGGATCTCCTAGGACAACACTGGTATTTCCCCAGGTGTCCGAGAAAGTCCACTAGTATATCCCCAGGGTGCACCTAGCAATCCACCCAGATGTGTATTAAAGTTGCCACCTTAAGTTGAACCATTAATTAACAATCTCACATCCATCATGAAATACTCTCAAACCCAATCCACGTCTACAAGCATAGCATGGCAATGTAAGCATAACGTAATAGTAATTCCCAAGGTTTGAATGCAGGGCAATAGGTTCCTACCTCATAACCTACTACCCAATACCCACATGTTATCAATCCTACTCATGCAATGTTTGAGGGTGAAACTAATGCATAAAAACTGGGTATGAAAGGGGATATGATCAAAGTGTGAACTTGCCTGCAATGTTGATGAAAATGATTCGCACTCAAAACTCTTGATAGTTCTACTCGTCACATTCCGGTCAATCTATCATAAGCAAGCAATAGTAACCACACATAAGCAATCACTCAAAGATCAGAAAGATCGAAGAAGACAATTCGGAAAACAACAAAACCAAGCAAATAACTCTTGCAACATAAAACAATTTCTAACAGTACCAAAATTATATGAATTTGGCCTTATCAGAAAGTTTCGGTCAAGAGCTTCGATTTGCAAAAAGAATCAACTCTAACGGAGCTACGAAACTCAAGTTATGATCAAACGAAGTTTGAATTCAAATCTGATCTAATTCAAATTTTAAAACTTTCAAAAACATGTTTGAGTTGGATTACTGGTTGGAGGGGATCATAACGAAGATGTGGGCATTAGTTTAGTTGGATTTGGACTAACGAGTAAAAAGTTGTGATTGTTTGAAGAACAGGGGCCAATCTGTAAATAAAATATTGACAAACGGGTCCCTGGCAGAAAACTAAAAATAAAAAGAAAAATAATAAATAGCGGACATTCGTTACCGAACGCTAACGAATGAAAACCATCCACTAAAACCCCTAAACTAGCGAGCGTTCGCTATACAACTAAACCTAAAAAAACAGATCTAGGTTTTCTGAATAGAAAAAACGAATAAAAAATAAACCGGGGAGGTTCGCGGTTTATATCGGTTGGGTTTTCGTTGAAAACCGGCGGTTTTCGGCGGCGGATCGAGTCCGGCGAGTCGGGCGGCTCCGGCGAGGGCAGCGCGCTCCGGTGCGGCGGTGGCAGCGGCGCATGGCGGCGTAGGCAGCGGCTATGCAAGGCGGCGAGGCGTGGCTGCGGCGGAGGGGCGGAGTGCGGCGCACAGCGTGGAGCAGCGAGCAGCAAGGCGGCGGCGGCAACCAACGGCGGCGGTGAGTGCGGCAGAGGGCGGCGGCGACGAGAAGCGGGGAGGAGGAGGCGGCGGGGCTTTAAAGGGGGTTAGGGGGCCTCGGGAGGCGTGGGGAAGGGGCGACGGCGGCGTGTCCGCCTCGGACACGGCGACGGACGGCGGCGTACGGGCGAGGGACTCCGCCCGGGGTCGATGGCGACGGTGCGGATGGGCTGGGCCGCGGCCTGGCCGGGAGCTGGGCCGGCCCAGTCGGCGAAGAGGAGAAAGTTTTTTTAAAAAACATTATTTTTCAGACAACGAAAATAACAAAACCAAAATAAACAAAAATATTATATAGGCATATAATATATCAAAATTTTCAGAAAAAGATTTTCTACACGGTGAACATTTTCCTAGTATTAAATAAAATACACACAAAATCAGATAATTCAAAGAGTGCTACTGGTCTAATAAAATCAAATAAAAACCATTTAAAAAATACCTAAATGATTTCAAATTAATTTTTCTCCAATTTTCTATTGTAGGGAATCATGTTACCCTAATTTCCATATATTTTATTTTTGGAGAAAAATAATTTGAATAAAACTCAAATAACTCCAAATTGAAAATAAATTCAAAAGAACTTTGAATTTAATTCTTTGAACTCCCAACTCATATTTCATATAATTTGAAGAAGTCCTTTTATCTTCTCTCATGAAAATCATTGAGCTGCATGAAGTTTATGAATTGAAATATTTCCAAATGAAATTCAATTATTTTCAAATACCCTTTCATTTAATTTAAATGGAAGAAGTCATATCATCTTCGCTCAAGGGTTTTGTATTTGAAAATAATTTGAATTCATGGAGATCAGAAAGCAAATATGAAAGTTTGGGAAAGTCCTTTTATTCCCTCTCATTTAACTTTCAAAAAGTTTTGAATTCACTCACTTTCAGACAATCAATCAAACAATCAATCAAATCTATCTATTTATTATAACATTCCAAAATTTAGAATTTTGGGATGTTACAAGACCGTTGAAGGCCATAATACTCCAGTAGACCTCTGAGGAAAGGATGAATAGGGAATCATATGCCTCTCAAGTGGAAGGAGATAAAGCACACCCACTCCTCTTTGGAAGGATTGGGGTAATTCTCCGTCAGGGCTTCGCCGTCGATGGAAGTTAATCCAGCCTGAACGGAGACTAGGTCCGCGGGCGGAAGATATCCCTGTGTTTGAAGTTTGCTCAGATGGGCGTGGGATACCGAACAACTTTCCCAGTCACCTTTTTGAGGGCCATTGGGGCGCGAGGAAGAGCTCGGAGCACTAGCCATGTTTTGGCGACTTCCCATGGCGAGTTCTAAGGGTTTCCACGGGGTGGGGAATGGTCTCTAAGATCTAATCTCTTTAAATGGGCGCCTTTCCCGCACGATCAAGGGGTTATTTGTAAAAAAACACCTAGACTATTCACATTCGTTTGACACGTGGAAGCCGCGGCGATGACAGTGAAGAAACAATAGAAAATGGTATTTAATGTGCAGCCGAACTATCGTCAATCAAAAGTATAATGGAGAACCCTCCTTGCAAAGCCGAAGACATAAAGCCGGATACTACATCATCATTGAAGGCAAGTTCGGAGGCTACTGAGGGAGTCCTGGATTAAGGGGTCCTTAGATGGTGGGGCTATGTGACATGGGCCAAACTAATGGGCCGTGAAGATACAAGATGGAAGGCCTCTCCCCATGTCCGGATGGGACTCTCCTTGGCGTGGATAGCAAGCTTGGCAGCTAGTCGCATAGTTTCCTTTCTCTGTAAACCGACTTTGTACAACCCTGGGCCCCTCTGGTGTCTATATAAACAGGAGGGTTTAGTCCATAGAGGCAATCAAAATCATACAGGCTAGACATCTAGGGTTTAGCCATCATGATCTCGAGGTAGATCAGCTCTTGTAACCCTCATATTCGTCAAAGTCAATCAAGCAGGAAGTAGGGTATTGCCTCCATTAAGAGGGCCCAAACCTGGGTAAAAATGATGTCTGCCTCCTGTTACCTTTGATCCTTAGACGCACAGTTCGGGACCCCTACCGAGATCGTCCGGTTTTGACACCGACAACAACCGTAAGGCTCCTGCCAGTTGCCGATAACTTTTACAAAACATGATCATCTCATACAACAATTTATATCTCATCACGTCTTGACCATATCACATCACAACATGCCCTGCAAAAACAAGTTAGACGTCCTCTACTTTGTGCAAGTTTTACATGGCTGCTACGGGCTTCTAGCAAGAACCGTTCTTACCTACGCATCAAAACCACAACGATTTTTCGTCAAGTGTGCTGTTTTAACCTTCAACAAGGACCGGCCGTAGTAAAATTCGATTCAACTAAAGTTGGAGAAACAGACAGCCGCCAGCCACCTGTGTGCTAAAGCACGTCGGTAGAACCGGTCTCATGAATGTGGTCATGTAATGTTGGTCCGGGCCGCTTCATCCAACAATACTGCCGAATCAAAATAAGACATTGGTGGTAAGAAGTATGACTATTATCGCCCACAACTCTGTGTGTTCTACTCGTGCATATCATCTACGCATAGACCTAGCTCGGATGCCACCGTTGGGGAACGTAGCATGCAATTTCAAAATTTTCCTATGATCATGCAAGATCTATCTAGGAGATGCATAGTAACGAGACAGGGAGAGTGTGTCCACGTACCCTCGTAGACCGAAAGCGGAAGCGTTAGGTTAACGCAGTTGATGTAGTCGAATGTCTTCACGATCCAACCGATCCAAGTACCGAACGTACGACACCTCCGCATTCAGCACACGTTCAGCTCGATGAAGTCCCTCGTACTCTTGACCAAGCAGAGGGTCGAGGGAGAGTTCCGTCAGCACGACGGTATGGTGATGGTGATGTGATCCGCGCAGGGCTTCGCCAAAGCACTATGACGCTATGACCGGAGGAGTAAACCGTGGAGGGGGCACCGCACACGGCTAAGAGAACAATTGATGTGCTTTAGGGTGCCCCCTTGCCCCCGTAGATAAAGGAGGAGGTGAGGAGGCCGGCCACAAGGGGCGCGCCAAGGAGAGGGGAGTCCTACTAGGACTCCAGTCCTAGTAGGATTCGACCCCCTTTTTTCCTTCTACCGGATGGGGAAAAGGGGAAGGAGAGGGAGTAGGAGAAGGAAAGGGGGGTGGAGCCCCCTTCCCTAGTCCAATTCGGCCTCCTCCCTTGTGGGGGGCGCACCAGCCCCTTGTGGGCTGGTTAGTCTCCCTCCTACGGCCCATATGGCCCATATCTTTCCCCGGGGGGTTTCGGTAACCCCTCCGGTACTCCTGTATGTACCCGATACACTCCAGAACCCTTGCGGTGTCTGAATACTACCTTCCAATATATCAGTCTTTACTTCTCGACCATTTCGATACTCCTCGTCATGTCCGTGATCTCATCCGGGACTCCAAACAAACTTCGGTCACCAAAACACATAACTCATAAATACAAATCATCATCGAACATTAAGCGTGCGGACCCTATGGGTTCGAGAACTATGTAGACATGACCAAGACACCTCTCCGGTCAATAACCAATAGCGGAACCTGGATGCTCATATTGGTTCCCACATATTCTATGAAGATCTTTATCGGTCAAACCATTATGACAACATACGTTATTCCCTTTGTCATCGGTATGTTACTTGCCCGAGATTCGATCGTCGGTATCTCCATACCTAGTTCAATCTCGTTACCAGCAAGTCTCTTTACTCGTTCCGTAATGTATCATCCTGCAACTAACTCATCCTGCAAGGCTTTTTATGATGTGCATTACCGAGAGGGCCCATAGATACCTCTCCGATACTCGGAGTGACAAATCCTAATCTCTATCTATGCCAACCCAACAAACACCTTCGGAGACACCTGTAGAGCATCTTTATAACCACCCAATTACGTTGTGATGTTTGATAGCACACAAGGTGTTCCTCCGGTATTCGGGAGTTGCATAATCTCATAGTCAGAGGAATATGTATAAGTCATGAAGAAAGCAATAGCAATAAAACTAAACGGTCATAATGCTAAGCTAATGGATGGGTCTTGTCCATCACATCATTCTCCTAATTATGTGATGCCGTGATCAAATGACAACTCACGTCCATGGTTAGGAAACTTAACCATCTTTGAATAACGAGCTAGTATAGTAGAGGCTTACCAGGGACACGGTGTTTTGTCTATGTATCCACACATGTATCAAGTTTCCGGTTAATACAATTCTAGCATGAATAATAAACATTTATCATGATATAAGGAAATATAAAATAACAACTTTATTATTGCCTCTAGGGCATATTTCCTTCAATGTGTATCTTTGAGGCATGGGGGAGAGGGGCAATGCCCCCCAATAGGCTTGGTATAATCACTAAAGAAGAAAATATTAGGGTCCTAAATAGCATCGACAATCTAAAGAGACGATTGAACTAGCAATGGGCTAATCTGTGCGAGCACCTTAATCGCTGAAACTTGTTGCTCACCAACGCATGGGCCGATGAGCCAGTGGACGAGGTCGTGTAGCTCCGAGCTTCGCCACCCCTTCCATCCACCACTAACCGGAGCCGGCGCACCACCTCACCGGAGCAGAGAATGTTGGCATAGGTATCGATGTGTCAGCGCTCACAATCGCCGCTTTTTCCTCTGCTCGTGTATTGCTGCACCACCGGCGGCCACACACACGCGTCACACATTGACCGTGGTGTCGAGGCGCGCCGAAATCGTGGTGCAGATGCCGCCTCCTGATGTGCGCATGGCCTGAGGTTACGTTCGATAATATCTCATCACCGCAGGCCATGGAGACGGTGGTGGAGCTGATCAGAGCTGTCTAGAGTCTTTGGTTGCTAGCTTGGAACAATAGTCATTGCATACTAGTGGTAGAATCACATCAGTTATAGAATAGAATATGTTTCGACAAATTTTTGTGTGTGCAATTTATTCTCTGTTTGGTGCAACTGTCTAGAAGTCAATGTGCAACTACCTGATAGTTGATGTGCAACTTTCTATCTATGAGTGGATGTGTGATTTTTAATGATGCAAACAAATATGAACGCATTTAATTTGAGTTTTCATTTTTCTAAAAAAAGTTATAACTCTTGAACTAAACGTCAGAATTAAGACCCCCTTTCACCATAGGAGTCCTCACAACATGCTCTTTGAAACTAGATCCCACATAGTTATGTTTCGACGAACTATTTTATGTGCAATTTAGTTCTCGTTTACTGCAACTGTCTAGCAGTCGATGTGTAACCACCTGACAGTTGATGTGCAACTTTCCCCCTACCCATGGACTTGCATTTTCACTGATAGTACCTCCGGCCCCAAACTACCCCTACCTGTAAGATGTGCAACTTTGTCTACTGCCCCGGACAACTGCCTAGTAAAATGGGCAGCTTTGCAGTCCCGTGCGTGTGACTGTGTTGCCGCGCGTGTGTAACTCCCACAGTCATGCGTGAGCTACTATGCCGATGAGAGTGTGCACCTCTGCACCGTGCGTGTGACTATGCCAATGAGAGTCTGCAACCCATAGTCAGGTGTGTGCGACTATGCGAACGACGGTGTGCAACTCTGCGGAAATGTGCATACGAAGATGCACCTCCACCCCAACCTACTCCTTAACAGTGAGATGTGCAACTTCTCTGTTGCCTAGGCCAATTGACTAGTAATTGGTGTGCGACTTTCCCCTGCCTGTGGGTGTGCATATTTCACTATTTGTTGCCTCGGCCAACTGACTAGCAGTGGACATGTAACTTTGTATGTTGCCCCGGGCAACTGCCTAACAGTGATGTGCAACTTCTCCCCGTACCCCCCTTGACGTGTGATTTTCCCTACTAGCACCTCGTCTGAACCACCCATGCTAATGAGATGTGGAACTTTAGCGTCTCGTCTATATGCAAATCTTCAGTGTCCCCCATGGCTAAGCAGTTCATCAGTTTGTCGCGGCCAACTGCTTAGCAGACTATGTGCAACTCTGTATGTTGTCCTTGCCAACTAAAACTACACATCCATAAATAGGAATGCGAAGGATTTTCACATTGACTACTAGACGATTGGCTAGAACAACCGACTAAATTGCACATATCCCTGATAGGGTAGATGGGGTAGGGTGCGCCAACAGTGAAAAACTACACTCCACTAGTAGGGGGATTGCACATACACTACTAGGTAGTAGGCCGGAACAGTAGACTAGTTGCACAACGAGAAAAGTTGGTTGTCATCTCTACTCCTAATGGAGCAGTTGGTAGCCTCGTACGGTTTATTTTCGTCCCATCTTTCATGGTTTTTTTGGTACCTCCTCCCACCTTCGCTGTTTTTTTGTCCCCTCCCTCCACCTCATTGGTTTATTTTCGCGTTACCCTCTCACACAACGAAAGAAATCTGAACAGATCAGAACTTTCCATACTGGCGCAAGTTATTTAGTAATGTAGAATCAATCACGAACAATCTCTAAAAAGAAAATCTAAATTAATTAACCTTACCTTAAATTACTCAATCGCATTAATTATAAAGCAAATATTTGATTTTCAGAAAAATCGCTCAATCACATTAACCTTACCTTAACTCACGGATGGTAATCAATCTCCAAACAAAAGAAACAATACATAGAGGGAGCAGTAAATAATTAAACTCCCTTTCTTATGACATGTATATGATCTTCCCTTCCCTCTCCGTTGTCGAGCGTTCTTGATTCTCGAGACCGATGCTTGGGCTACGTCACTGGGTCGCGACGGTGCCGGAGGACGAGGACGGCGAGGCCGGGTGCCGCGGCACAGCGTTGGCCGCGGCCGGTGAAGGGGGCGAAGAAGGGCGGCTTCCCTGGCCGTGGCCCTAGGAGTTGGTGCGGTGGAAGCGCCACTTGAAGGACCCGTCCTGAGTGGCCGGCGTGCAGACGCACTTGGAAACGGGCCCGTGGCCCGCGCCGGACTGCGCCGACGCCGACCCGGGCCACCTCCTCCGCGTATTCTTGGGGCTGTGGCTGGCCGATTTACACGAAATTAATTTCCTCAGTTGTGGTGGCAAATATAATACACATAATCCATATTGTTATGCACTAGCGTGTGTGTGAAATAGATGTATTATGGCCCCGTACCCAATAAGATGGATATGTGTGTGTGTTAGAGAGAGAGAGAGAGAGTGAGGAAGAGGGAGGGAGAGTGTGTGTGTGTGAGGATTTGATGGTAAAAAAGGTCGTCAATGTAACTTGATATGTATGAGAATATTAATATTGAACTCTTTAAGTTAATGTGGCCCCGCTGCAACGCACGGGTGTTCTTCTAGTGAATGATAGGTTACAACCTCATAAAAAGTTGGATCATGCAACGTCTACAATTGATTTTGGAAATAATTGCATCATGCAGTACTAAAATTGCAACATGTAGTAATAGATTTGCACCATATATCACCAAAGTTGCCATTGATTTTTTTATCGAAACATACTCATGTGGGGACTAGTTTTAAAGATCTCGTCACAAGAATTTTAATAGTGAAAACGGATCTGAATTCCGAGGCGCGGTTTGAAAGATATGACTTTTAAAAATTCCTAAACCCAAATAAATATATGTACACATCCATCATTGCTACAACCTGTAGTACTAGTATTACCGGGCAAACAAAAAGTGCTACAGCGTGAAAGGTGCTGCAGTGTTGCATTATTCTTTCACATGCATGCGGCTAGTGAGTGGCGGACTTGTAGCGCGGCCCGCTCGCAACTGTCAAATAGCGTGTGCGCACTTTCAAGTATTTAGAAAAAGTTAATTAGGGTACGATAAAAACATTACGTAAGTCTATCATTTTTGTTTGATTCCTAACGAGGGCAATTGCGAACCAACACCAACCTATGGTTGGATGATTATGACGACTGTGGTATCCCCAGCCTACTAGGATTCAAATTCTGGTGCTCGCATTTATTTCTGAACTTATTTTAAAATTTTCGCCGATGCGCGGTGACTTTGTAAATTTCAAGATGATATGCCGGCTCAGTCTTTTGGAGGTGTTTACAGGAGTAGGGTGTGTGTGCGCGCATTTATACGGATGAGTGTATGCGCGTGTATATGAGCGCTTGTGTCTGTACTGATGTTAAAAAAAACGAGGGCAACTCGGTTTCGAAAAAAAAACGAGGGTAACGAGCCACACTGACGCTTCGTTTCTTCTCCCCTCGTTGTTGTCATTTCCTTATAAACTAGATGATACCCCGCGCGTTGTTGCGGGAATGTGTAGACACATATTTATATAATCACATGCAAAAGAAAATTACATAGAATATATTGAGTGACACAAAATAATATACATAGAATCATTTTTACGTGCCTCGTGGATGACCGCGGATGCAAAACAAATTGCATGCATAATAAGTCTCAAAGAGAAAGGAAATGGCACCAAACATCCAAATAAAAACTGGTTAGAATACTTGTAAATGTGCATGAGTGTTACATTTGTCCTGATCCCTATAGCTTCATATGAAGAATTATCCTCATCAATGTGAATGTTTTTTTGTTAATTACAAAAGAACAAAAACTTCAGTTAGAAACTTAGAATCGATACAACTAACCACCACAATTATATTGGAAGTTTGGAAGTGCATTGACCACATAACGGTCATCTTTAAGTTTGCAGCTACTTACAACAAAAGAAAAATGTGGAATGGACTTAACAGTAGCAACCCTATATATTATATGGAAGTATTATAGCAAAAGTAAGTGAAACAATTCCTCAAACAAACACTAAGTGGAACAATAATTTTACAGTAAAACTAACTGAAGCAAGTTTCAGTTGTGAAGCACAACATATCCTAAAGCATTGAGCAACTACACTGAACATGAAATCTATGGACAAATCAATGGAAAAAGTGTCACCTCAGTTATGTTGTCTCACACACAGATAATGAATGGGTCACCTTTGCCACATCAGACATGATCACTATCTTTGGCCATCAATGTTAATGTCATGTCAGTTGCTTTTGAAATATTCACTAAGATGCATGAATGCTAACTAATATTACATTCAGTTATGAAACCAATGCCGGATCAAAATATTGTAAGATGTGAACATTAAACCATGGTACTAACAAGAAGCAATTATTTAAAATTCAAGCACTAATTCCAGCTTCTTATGACTGTTCTTCTTGGATAAGCCACATTCTGCTAGGAATACATAATTATAAGAAAAATCATCGAGGAAAAAAATAGGGTGCAACGATAATTTACCGTGCCTTCTCCAAATAGGCTAGATGCAGCAAGCACGAAGAAATGTGTTCAAACATGAAAAATCAAGATCAGTTTGTACAATTCACAATAATATGTTGAACTATTAACAGAGCAAAAGGAAGCACATATATGTAGTGTATTAAAGTAATGTATTTGCCCACCTCAGCAAACACGAAGAAATGTGCCCAAAGATGAAAAATCAAGATCAGTTTGTACAATTCACAATAATATGTCGAACTATTAACAGAGCAAAAGGAAGCACATATATATAGTGTATTAAAGTAATGTATTTGCCCACCTCAGCAAGCACGAAGAAATGTGTCCAAAGATGAAAAATCAAGATCAGTTTGTACAATTCACAATAATATGTCGAACTATTAACAGAGCAAAAGGAAGCACATATATGTAGTGTATTAAAGTAATGTATTTGCCCACCTCAGTGTATGACTTCATGGATCAGTTAATAGGCAACATTTTGACATATTAAGATGGGTATGACGGAGGATGTCAGGAGCAGAGCAACAGAGTGCACACGCCTAGCCCGACTGTTTATTAACTTCTGCAAGCTCTATAGACAATGCAGAAGTTTGATCACAAAGAATAGTAGTAAGGATACTACAATGAGGTGATGATGCAAAAGAACTGTAGTATGAAATCCATATGAGCCAACACTTATTAGAGCAGATCGATCACAAAAAGAAACGGTGTTAATATAATCAGATGTGATATAGACGCTGCAAACAAAAACGGCCAGACATTGTTGAAAGGGATACAAATCACCAACATGTACAGTTGGTGAACAAAGAAGGTACTATTCGTTGGCTTACATCTATCATCTCTTTCCGGACATCTTACAAATCATGGTTGCCTTGCTTTTGATTTGGATCAGTTGTTGCGCCGTGGCCGGTCAGACGTACTGCTGCTACTCAGGTGAAGCTTCTGGCATGGACGCCTTCGGTGGCAGCAGAAGAGGTTAGGCTTCTGCACTCAGATGAGCCTCCGTAGGTAAGCTTTCGTTGACGATCTCTGTGGCAAGCAACAAAACTATGACCCAGCCCGCGTAGAGAGGACTTGGAGATGAGGCAGACCATCGTCGTGTGAGAGGAGTGGACTCATGCAGAGGTCGCCTACCGGCCGCCAGACTCTGCTGTAGCTCGGAGAAAAAGTGGTTTGCTATATGTGGAGTGAGAGAGAGCTGGACATCGACGGCGTGAGGTGTGTGTAGGCTAGAAAAGGTGGTTTGCTTTATGTGGGAGATTGAGATGCAGTGATTTTTGTTTCGAAAGAGAGAGACTGTTCGGCTCTTGCGATTGGAAACGGAAGTAGTATTAATTAATTGAAAACTGGAAAGAGTTTGCTCGGCTCCTACGTTAGTAACCGAACCATTCTTTAATGGGGAATCAAGTTGCTAGTACTCCATCGGAAGTATTATCAATGCGTTTCAGTAGGCAGCTGCAGTTAACTCAAAAATACGAGATCTATTTAGTGGTTAAACACAAAATAAAAATGATGACGTGGCAAGCTGCATGTGCTGGTGTGGCATTGTAGGGCATGTGTGATCAGGTGGACAAGTTGCATGTTAAGAAAAATAAGTTAATGGGATGAATTATTTAAGTATTATAGATTTAAACAAACTGTTAATGGTGATCCAGTCACCTCTCACATGCAATTTCAGTTATTTGCTGCAATTAAGGAAAGACGGTGCCAGATTCGGTTGAATTCCAGCAAATCTCTCCTCAATTTAGAATAGTTATTGTGACCTCGTTAGTTAAAGTCGAGTGCAGTTCATGTGAAGCTGTAAAGTCGCTTTCGTTCGTGAACATGCATTAGAGCATCTCCAACAGCCGCGCCAAAAGACACGCGCGCGCGGTAAATTAATTTTTTAGCGCGCGCGGGACGTTTTCGCCAGCTTCAGTGGTGGCGGGAAACTAGCGCCCGCGCGGGAAAAAGCGGCCGCTCGCGCGTTACATTTGGCACGCCGTGTCCGGCGCGCCTATAAATTGCAGCGCCTCTGCCACTTTCTCCATCTCTCCGTCGCCCTTTGCCGCTCTCTCCATCTCTCCATCGCCCTCTGCGCTCTGCCGCCGACACGCCACCACCGCGCAACCATGCCGCCTCGCCGCCGGGGAGGTACGGGCTACCGCGGCGTCCGCGTGCATTCGTCCGGCACCTACTCCGTCGAGATTCGGTCGGGCAGCGGCATGCGGCTCCGTCTCGGAACCTTCGACACCACCCAGGAGGGTGCCCGCGCGTACGACGCTGCGGCGTGGCGCCTCCTGCGGTCCCGTCAGGACATGAACTTCGCCGGCGTGGCGACGCGGGAGCGCGCACAGGAGTTGGCGCCTTTCCCGCGGCCTCTCACTGACGAGGATCATCGCAAGCACCGGAGGCGGGAGTATCGTCTCAGGCTAGCCGAGATGGACGAGCAAGCCATGGCGCTGTGGAGCCATCGCTTCCCGGAAGACACCAACAAGGAACAGTTCTTCGCCCAGAGAAGGGCGAAGAGGGCGAAGAGAAGGGAGGAGCGAGCCGACTATCGCGAGGACAAGCGAACGCGAAAGGCGGTCGCTAAATACAACCAAGCGCTAGGAGATGCATCCTCCTGGAACTCCAGCGACGAGCGGTTCCTTGACGCCTACGCTCCGACGTCGGATGAGGACATCACTGAGACAGAGTCCGAGTCGGACGAGTAGTAGTAGTAGGAGAACTATATATACGAAACCAAATATATATCGAATCGTAGTAGAAAAAACTGAAATTTAGCGCGCCTGCTGAAGCGGCGTGAGCGCGCTTTAATTTACAGCGGCCGCTGAAGCCAGCGCACCGCCGCACGTAAAAGCTGGCTAACCCGGCGTTGTATTGTGACTTTTAACGCGCAACGCGTTGTGCGGCCGTTGGAAATGCTCTAGTGCGCAGGGAGGTTGCAACAGTCGGCCGGCAAAGGCTGCAAATTAGTCCATCATCCACGCTCTCCGGACTCCAGCTTTCAACCCAGTTCCCGTGCTTTGATCTTGAGTACACATTTTTGTGTGCTAAAATGTTTGATCTTTTTACCATGCTTAAGTACTACACATTTTTGTGTGAACGAGGGCCCCTCTTTGTGGTCTTGTGTAAGGGCCCCTGGCATGACAAGGCTGGCCCTATCTCCTGGAACCGCGCCGCTCCGGCGAGCCACCATTCGCCGGACGGATCCGCCACTGTCTCCTCCTCCCTTTCCTTCCATTCTCCTTATTTTCCTCCCTCCAATCTCTCTCTCTCTCTCCTTCCCTCCAATCTCTCTCTCTCTCTAGACCGCGGAGCCCAGCCTGCCTTGTCGTTCCCCGCCTCCGCCAGGGACCGCCAGCACCGCCCAGCCTCCCCTTCCTCGCACGCATACACACGGGTGCGGCGCGGCTATATAGCCGGTGGCCTGCACTCGCCTGTGCCCACACTAGCCCCGTCCCTCGCCGCCTTCCAGCCCCTCCCTCTCCCTACCTCTCCCGAGCGCCGCCGCCCAGCCCCTCCCTCTATCTCTCTACCTCTCCCGAGCCCGTCGCCATGGCGGAACACTTCCCTGGAGACGAGGCGGCGGCCAACGGCTTCGGCCGCCGTTCGCTCCGCGAACAGGAGTCCTGACTCCTGTTCCAGGCGAACATCCCGGCGCCGCCGGACATGCGCGCCGGGCCGATGGGGCCGGGGGAGTGCCCATTCCCCCGTTGCCCGACGCCATGGCGAAGCCGAAGTACTTCGCCGAGGAAGTCGAGGTCGTGCGCGCCTCCCTCACCGACGCCCAACTCTCCCTCCCACAGTACGCCGCCGACAACCACGCGGCTTGGCGCGGCGTATTTCGAGCGCCGCCAGCAGCAGCGCTTGGCGTCCACCAACGGCACACCGGTGGTCGGCGGCCGGCAGAATAGCGAGGGGCGCCACCTGTGGTGGGGCGTCCCCGGCCGCACACTCGAGGGCGTGCTGACGTACCTCGAGGGCGGCAACGACCCGCCGTTGGCGTACCCGGCGAGGGCGGCCGCCCCGGCGCAGCACCGACGCGCCGGGCCATGGGCGCCAAGGAGGTTCGGGTCCTCCTCCTTCTCTTCCTCCTCACGATCTTCATCGCACTCCTCCGGCACTCCGGCCCTGCTCGGCGTCAAGGCCGAGCCCGCGGCGGAGACGCCGCTCGGCCCGCGCACTCGCAGCGTCGGCATCGTCATCAACGAGGGTGGCCGGCGCGCCTACTCGTCGGCTCCTCCTCCGCGCTTCGTCAAGCCAAAGACGGAGCCGGGGCTCGCGCCGGTGAAGACGAAGCCGGGGCTCGCGCCGGTGAAGAAGGAGCCGGCCGCGCTGGTGACGACGGAGCTCGACGACGACGACGCGACCCTGGAATGGGCGCGCAGGGACTCCATAGCGATGGAGAAGGAGCGCCTGGAGAAGGCGAAGGAGCGCCAGTGCGCCGCCCTGCTTCGCTTCGCGAAGCGTCGACGCGGCCGCGACGAAGGCGGAGTCGTCGTCATCTACGACAGCGACGACGACGACGATGCGCCGCCACCAGTCCGCCATGGCGACGCCGGGCAGGGGTCCAGCAGGGGCGCCCGCGTCAAGGAGGAGAAGGCAGACGACGACGATGGCGGCGACGGCGGCGACTTCAGCCAGTTTTTCCTTTAGATTAGTTTATGTATATGTGCTATGTAATGAAAATCCGCGAACTTCGCCGAAATGTGCCGAAATTTATCGTGTTTGGCCGAAATTTATCGTGTTTGGCCGAAATTTATCGTGTTTAAGCCGAACTTCTTTTATTTTAAAACGTGCCTGGGGGCGGCCTGGGGCCGGCGGCTGGGGACCAACTCGCCCCCAGGCCCAATTTTTGCGCCGGCTCACCCTCAGACGGCGATTTTAGGCGCCCCCTGGGGGCCCAACGGCTGGAGATGCCCTTAGTTCCTGTCCATGCCTGGCTCGTGTCAGTTTGACTATTTAAAGTATTTTCAAAGTACTCCTAGCGCTTGGTGAAGGGATTTCTATTCTGGACATGTTTATTTTTTATAACAAAAATACTACTTCCCGTATCAAATAACTAAATTTCTTCTCTTCATGGGGACAAAAGACTAGGTGCTTTAAACAAGTTGAAAGCAAGAGATTTCAACATCCTTATGGCATATCTGCCCTGATGTGGCGAGTCGTGGTGTTGACATTCAAGGACTTGGTGCGGTTACCAATTATGATATTCCAATGAATTCTAATGATGTTGCCTACCTTATTTATTTCAGTAAAGGTTGCCGATCAACATAACATACTATATTGCTTTTATTGTTGAAGGGATCATGTTTTTACAGCTATCGTTGATTTTAAATCTTATACCACACCATATGCAGCATCATGTACATCGGATCGGTAGAACTGCATGTGCAAGGCAATCGGGATATGCTGAGACTGAGTGGTTTAAGATGATGTCGAGCTCCTTGCTAATAGTAGTTTTCTTTGTTGCTTCTCTACCTTGCACACGTAGCTGTATATGGAAATGATGGTCTAAAGAGGGAGATCAAGGGACGAATGCCAATGACTGGCCTTCGGTTCATCAGTTTATTGCGTGGTGTTAAGTCAGTGAAGCATGGAATGAATATGTTGAATGGATCCTTCGGGTATTGGGAAATAATTCTGGTGTTGATGATAAGTTGAAACGGTGAATAGAATAGATGGGACAAAGAGAAGAAGATGCGGCAGCCAAGCGTTTATGTTATGTTTTTTAGGGGAGTTTTTTTAGGGAGTTTATGTTATGTTTTTTTTAGTAAAGATGTTTATGTTATGTAGGTGCGGGAGGAGGAGACGCTTTGATGTGCGGCTGGCTGCTCCAAGCTGCAGTGGGCCTTGCGCCTCTAGTTGATTTGGTGGCCAAACGGAATGGTCCCTCCATCAGAGAATACTTGTCGAATAAATGGATAAAAATGAATGTATTTAAAATTAAAATATATCTAGATATATCTATTTTCTCGATAAGTATTTTTGGACGGAGGGAGTTGAAAGAAAAGTATAGAATAAAATGAGAATAGAGAGATGCTTCGGTGGTGAACTGGTGATGCGTGAGTGATTAGATCAACAAATGATAAGGTGAAGAACGTGGCCTATTTGTCCAAAAGGTCAAATGAAAGGAGAGAGAGAGAGAGAGAGAGAGAGAGAGAGAGAGAGAGAGAGAGAATCAATATAATGTAATATTGATTTTCGGTAGCCATTTTAGTACACAAGAAATAGTAGCAGAAGAAAAACCAAATGACTTTGGAAAAATCTGGAAAATCCACGTAAGAGAAATAGACAAGAAGAACTCAAATAAAATACTACCGAGTAAAATGAACTCAGGAAATTACAGAACTATTCCTCCTGTCATATGCTAAATCAATTCCCAACTCCTTGGTATTAAGTTGATTGCAACATCCTTAGCTTTAGAGAAAAATGAACTCCCAGAAAAAAAATCAGGACGTCACAACTCAAAGTAGAAGTAGCAACCACTCCATGTCATGAACTTCTCCATCAGATTCAGTAAGGGAGAATTGGCCTCCTTCTCGAATGGCTACAAGGGGTACCATTTTATAGTTTAGTGCGTTCTATTAATAACTGAATTTGAAATGACACAAGGCATCCTCAAGTATCCATAGTACTGAAGTTGCTATACAAAAGCAACACGCCACATACCCAATAGAATTTTCTGGGAGGGGGCGAAGTAGTAGCTAAAAGGAAGAAGAGTAGTACGGGAGTGACTTACATCTACTTCTGCCCTAGAAGGTTAGTTTCTTAGTCTCCAAGCCTTTTTCCTTCTCATTATAGAAATGAGCATTTTCCCTCTTTAGTGTTTTCTTTCCGTTGCGTGGAGTCTATCACGACGGCGTCCAGATCCAAGTTGCAGCCGGCTCAAAGCTTCTCTCTCTCTCTCTCTCTCTCTCTCTCTCTCTGTGTGTGTGTGTGTGTGTGTGTGTGTGTGTGTGTGTGTGTGTGTGTGTGTGTGTGTGCAAGTGAAAAGCCAGTCCCCGCGAACGATTGCATTCTGCTGACGAGGACGGATTGCAGCCAGGCACACGACGCCGAGATTAGTGGGGCTATCTAACAGTCCTAGAGGGGTTCGCGCGGGATTGCTAAAAATCTGACGCCAGATTTCTAGTGATTTCGTTTAATAATAATATGAAAAGAGTACAAGGATCAGTCACCTAGTTTTTATCATACATAATGCTTATTTCTTATTTCCAAATAGTCCATAATTAAGATGGCAGAGATGCCAACCACAACTAGAATTTTTTCACTCTTATATACTACTCCTAGTAAATCTCAACAGCCAAGTGTTGAACAGGCCGTGTACAATATCTCAGGCCATTCGGACGTCAAGAGGAGGCATTCGGACAACGATCTCGGCACGCCTGGGCTCCGCGGCGCGTGGCGGCTGCACGTGGCCGCCGGTGGTGCAGCAGTACGCCAGCAGCGCAACGGCGGCGTCCGCGAGAGCCGACACGCCGACCGCTATCCAGGCTTTCTCTTCTCCGGTGAGGCCGTGGGCCGGCTCCGGCTGGTGGGTGGAGTGAGGGGGCGGGGGCGGCGGCGCTAGGAGCTGGAACACATCCGCCGGCAGCACCTCGGCTGCGGCGTTGCCGAGCAGCAGGAGCAGGATGCACAGACGACCCATCGCCGACGCCGCACTGAGCCCCACCTCCATGACGCTGCTTCTCCCTAGCTAATAAGGATCACTCGAGTTGTGTTGCTGAGCTACAGAGTCGGGGGAGGGAGAAGAAGGGTATAAGAAAGATCACTCGAGTTGTATTGCTCAGGTGCAGAGTGTGCAGAGTCAGGGGAAGGAGAAGAAGAAGGGTATATATAGAAGTGGGAAGCGACTAGATAGAAACAGGGCCTCAACCTGAGCCGTTGGATTAGGTTGGATGACACAGATCTTGGTGGAGGAATCTGTAGGCATAATTCTTTTGTGAAGAGGAAAGTTTCACCCTTTGCTGTGATCATTTACTCACTTGCTAAAACTATTGTATGAAAACATGACTTTTTTTAAGTAAACAAGAAGATTTTTTTTTCTTTCATTAGTTGTTGGCCCTAGATGATAACAACTACTCCAATTTATAACTGACATGTCTATTCATGTGAAAAAGCATGCTCATACTAAATATTTGTTCATCAAGTACTACAGTAATTATGCCAAAATAGTGGTACAATAAAATAGCCAGATTTTGAAGCTTCTCCCTTTTCTCAAGGTGTACAATGTCAATATGCATACTTCGAGAAGCAAAGCGAGTAGAACCGTGTTGTGGAAAATAAAACTCAGAGTACACAGGCAATAACATGTATCAAAATGTGTGAAATATAGGATCCCTGCTGAACTGGAAAGGAAATTGCATTAACAAGGTGGAAGAACTGTAGGAGGGGCAATGCAACACTGGTCAGATAACCAAAGAAAGAAACATATTCACATATCATCAGAATTACCCACCTAAGTGCAAGTAATAGCAACAAAACCTACATGCTCTAGTCTTCATCAATGTATGAGATGGGGGTATGGAATCACATTGTCACATCAACTCACCTGGAAATGTACGAGAGCAACATGCTAACTTGAAAAGCAACAACAATGGAAGCTGCAATATGTAACTGCATAGTTCTATTATCAAGCAGCTAGTTCTCACCTCTGTCTACATTTTCGCAGCTACTAAAAAAATACAGAATCTTTCAAATTCAGATCTAAGTAAGTACAGAGAACAAATGATAACTTCAACAGGCTTGAAAGATAAGGAAAGATATCATTTGTTCTCTGTACATTAAATTGCTGCAAGGACAACTAAGTAATTAACAGCTTCACACCTTCCTCCAAAAGTGGTAGTTTTCATATTGTAGTCATGGAGAGAATGGCCTGCCAACATTTTTTCCCTTGATAAATATACAATCCTGGTATATCACCATCGCTTTGTGTTTTCACATTGAGTTGTTCATGCGGAAAATAAATGGGCGTTTTCAGTGCTAATGTACGATAGTATCAGACCCAATGTATATCTTTTTTTGTCCTGAATTTTTTTTACATTGCTTAAGTTTTTTTTACATTGCTTAAGTTGCTACATTCTTGACCGTCGCAATCGACAAGGAAGTAAGAAGTGTCGTTTTTTTACTAAGGAAGAGATAATCAAACACCTATTTTTCAGTGCACATTTGTGTATCCTACATGGCCAGTCATCCAAGCGTCCAATTTGTATCGGCCCACAAGTGTTGCCAATATTTTTGGTCATTGGTTGGACGGTATTTCAAATTGGTTTAGAATGCTATAAGAATGGGAGTGTATGCTTTATTATGATCGCTTTGGCTATATAGAATGATTGAGTTTTTATTGTCAAAAACGTGTCTCCTCTGCAAGTTACTTCATCCGTCTCAAAATAAGTGTCTCAACTTTGTACTACCTTTAGTACAAAGTTGTACTAAGGTTGAGACATTTATTTTGAGACAGAGGGAGTAATTCCCATTATACGCATTCAATTTATATGTGATCTACGCTACACCGAATGAAGTACCAACCCAGGAATGTCAATGGGTAGGATATAATGCGGGTACAATATTTTTATACCCATACCCATGTTTCTCATGGGCGCAAAAATGTACACATACCCTACCAATCGGGTAAATACCCATGCCCATGCCCATACCATATGTGTATTTATGCTCGATGGATACCCTTCAGGTAGATCAAGATAGCATTGACGGATGGTGGAGTAATTGCTAGTTCCATATATAGAGGAGGTGTGAGCCATCGAGAGATTTCTATGGTTAGGTAATTGGTTTATTTAAAGGAGGATGGGAGTGGGTGCGAAGCTTACATGCAAAGACTCGATAGCTTAGGGTTTATAACACACATAACCCATTGGTAGGATAATCAGGTAGGCTATGGGCATACCTATGGGCACAAAATCATATCCGTGCCCTACCCATCAATAATCGGGTAGGATTCGGGCACTGCCCATGGGCCCCTGCCCTACCCATGAATAATTAGATAGGGTTCGGGCACTGCACATGGGCCCCTGTCCTACCCATGCGGGTTGGGTACCCATAGGTAGCCGTGTCCATGGGTAAATTACCATCCTTATACCAATCATTTTCAAGCCGATGCATATACAGTTGGAGTGGGCACTACTAGGGAAAAGCCTAGCAGTAGCGCGGGTATTTGATGTATCAGTAGTGTGGGTACCCGCCGCGCTACTGATAAGGCGCTACAACTAACGTTTAGCAGTAGCGCTTGTTGACACGCGCTACTGCTATACCTACTTAGCAGTAGCGCTTCCCACACCAGCGCTACTGCTAAGTGTTTTAGCAGTGACGTTTTCCTGTCCAGCGCTACTACTATATTTTCTCATATCTTTTTTGGCTGCGTATTTGCGATATTTTTGTATATGTTTTATACAGTGTTCTAATCATATCATAAACATGCAATATGTTCATCATATCATACACATAATAGTCTCATCATATCATCCAACACAAATCATGTCGTCACATCATAATCACGATATAGCTATACAAGTTACATGACATGTCTCACCATACATAATGTAGTACTTCTTGAGGCGTCGGTTCGTATCTCTATCTCTCTCGCACTACCGTGAACTGAAAGTGCTAGTTATTGACTAGAGGGGGGGGGGGGTGAATAGGCGATTTTTATGAACATCTTCAAAACATGAGGGTTTCGAAGACAAACAGTAGAAATGAACCTATTGATATGCAGCGGAAGGTAGACTACACTAGACAAGCCATAGTCAAGTAAGCAAATAAGTGAAAGCACGAAGACTATTAGCAGCTAGGTAGTAATGATCAGGATGGAAGATAGTATGAAGCCAAACAACAACAATCTTCACATACTGGAGCCAATCAGATCATGCAAGCAGGCAATGACCTCATGAAGACAAACTGTAAGTAAAGGGAGGTAAGAGATATAACTAGTAGCTTGGTGAGGACAAGGGTTTGTTGGGCCAGTCCCAGTTGTTGTGACAACTGTACATCTGGTTAGGGAGGCCGAGATTCAACTCAGAAGACCGCGTCTTCACCTTATTCCCCTTGAGCTAAGGACACACAGTCCTCGCCCAATCACTCAGGTAAGTCTTCAAGGTAGACTTCCAAACCTTCACAGACTTCGTTCACCTGCAATCCACAATGTCTCTTGGATGCTCAGAACGCGACGCCTAACCGGCTGGAGGATTCACAGTCCTCAAGTGTAGTAAGTCTTCAGATCACGCGAACAGAAAGACTTCAGTGATGCCTAACACTCTTTGGCTTTGAGTGTTTAGGGCTTTGTCCATGCAAGGATCTCTCTCTTAAATGCTTCGAGGTGGGTTGCTCTCAAACAACAAAAGCCAAGCACTAACTCTGAGCAGCCACCAATTTATGGTGTAGGGGGTGCGCTATTTATAGCCAGGAGGCAACCCGACCTGATTTGTCCGAAATGACCCTGGGTCACTAAGGAACTGATACATGTCCAACGGTCAGATTTCAAACACACGCATCAGCTTGACTTGGGCTACAAGTAAAGCTGACTCATCCAGCTCTGGATAAGATTTGCTCTCATTGTTTTTGTTCGAATACATAGGATTTGGTTGAGCATCACTTCAGTCACTCTGACTTTGTTCATTTGGACCCCACTTAACAGTACGATGGTTCCTATGACTCAACAAAGAAGAAAAGGAAACTACGAAACAACTATGTCTTCGCAATCCATAGTCTTCATACGATGTCTTCTCATGTCATAGTCTTCAATGTGAATCTCTTCACAGACCACCATTGTCTTCAATGTCTTCACACATTTTTAGGGGTCATCTCTGGTAGGTAAACCGAATCAATGAGGGACTACTACATGTGTTATCCTGCAATTCTAACAAACACATTAGTCCCTCAACCAAGTTTGTCGTCAATACTCCAAAACCAACTAGGGGTGACACTAGATGCACTTACAATCTCCCCCTTTTTGGTGA
Organism: Triticum dicoccoides; assembly: GCF_002162155.2. Lineage (NCBI taxonomy): Eukaryota > Viridiplantae > Streptophyta > Magnoliopsida > Poales > Poaceae > Triticum > Triticum dicoccoides. The sequence goes on from NC_041382.1 coordinate 84,989,422, forward strand.
TTGATGACAAACTGGTTGAAGTTTTCAACGGGGATAAAAGTATGTGAAAGTTTAAGGATTAAGGCATTGTCTTCATAAGTAGCAAAAGGCTCCCCTGAAGATGTGCATATAAGTAGTTTGCTCTTGAATGCAAATGCACATGGCAGGTTTTACTTTGGAGATCCTCTTCAACCTATGAAGACAATTCATCATGCATATAAAGATGTAGTGAAGATAATGACATGCATAATGAAAAATGTACGTCTGCTGAATGACTTCATGCATAATTTATCATCGCATCATAGAGTAGCAGAAAACATAGCAGACGACCATCAAGTTTAAGTGTTACAACCCAAAGAACCAAATGTATCAAAAACGAGAGTTGTAAGCACTTGGCAAAAATATAGCAACCACCCATATGGATCCGCTTGAAGACTATCAACTCATATGCTTCTCCCCCTTTTGTCAGTAAGGACCAAAAAGGTTTGAAGACATAGAGCATCTACTTGTTCCCAACAGGAGTAGAAGAAGGCACAGGGTCGACGTTGGAGTTTGGTGGTGCAGAGGGGCCTGGTGCAGTGTCGAGACGCAATGAAGCCATGGTTGGTGAAGTGGCATCGTTTTCTTCATCGACGACTCTCGCAATAACAATTGCAGCCGAAGATGAGTACTCAGTGTCTTCTATGGAAGGAGTCCGCCGCCAGCTTGCATTCTGGGGAGGCCTGGAATCAAATTTGAAATCCTCAGTGAAGCCATCTTCGCGAAGATCATCTTCAGGACATAGCAGGGTGAGGCTCTTCCAGGAGCGCCGACAGGCTTCATGAGCTACGAAGGAGTTCTTGGTGGAAAGATTGCAAATAAGATTGACATCCACCAAGATGCTCTGCATCTGACACTTCAGCCAGTCATGGTGCCTATCTTGTTTCTGATGTAAAGCCACAAGAAGCTCTCGGTCATTGAGTACACAAGATCGCTTCCAAGGCCTTTGAGCAATGGTGCTTTCAGTGGCTTCAATGTTTGCACGATGAGGTGCACACATATTTCCAGCCAGAGGATAGACACGAGTTGCAGCAAGAACACCCTCCATTGGTTGCGAGAAGCTTTGGTGATCAGCATTATGAAGATAAAGTGGCTCCTTGGCAGGCTCGAGGTAGATGGCTTCAACTGATAGATCAACCTGAGGCAACAAGACAAGATGACTGCGCGTTGAGGGCTGATAGTCGACAGAAGAGTGAAGCTTAATTAAGCACATCACCCATGGAGCATAAAACTTCAAGGCAAACAGATCAATTCCAGATGCAGCAAGCTGTCTGATGAAGAAATCCTGGGAATTGAATCTGATGCCATTGACAATACAGAATACCAAAGTCTTCATAGCTCCTTCAAGTTTGGCTTCAGCCGAATATCCCTTGATGGGCCAGAGAGTACGCCTCAGAATATGATAGACTATGTGGGGCGGGTACTTAAGGTCCTTGACGAAGAATTCCTTGGGATAATCAGCATCTTAAGGCAATGGCTTCATCATGCTGAGCATCTCGCTCATATTGGGTTCAGGCCTCTAGAAGATGCTCTGCAGTTCTTCGCGATGATGCTGACAACCAGCCTCATTGAATTCGCCTGGAGTGGCAGGGATGTAAGCTCAATGATGTCTTGAGCTTTGGCTTCATGGTGCACATCGCCTGACATCCACTCAAGGACCCATGTCTTTGGATCCCTGTTGTAACCGTGGATATGAATAGTGAAAAAGAATTGCAACAACAGTTCTTCATTCCAGTGCTCCTTGTTAGTGACAAAGGGTAGAAGACCAACCTCCCTGAAACAGTCAAGGGCTTCTTCCAGGCAGGGCAGACCAGCAATGGCTTCACAATCTAGACGCATATGAGGAAAGATTCGCTCCTGATTGTATAAGACACATGAATAATAACTGCGTTGCTGATAGCTCCAGAAGCGATCCGATGAGATCTTTGGCTTCGAGTAGGGGTTATTGGCGCTATCGAAGAAGGTGTTGTGTGCCCTGAAGCTATTCACGTTGAACGATCCTGGTGATGTTGCGGCACCTGGAAACCTTGGCAGTCTGGGCTTTGGCTTCTGGACCTGAGGCCTTCGCTCCACATGGTAATCATATTGTGGTCCGGGAGCTGTGGCAGGAACCAGATCAGGCCATCGGACAGTGACAAGTTGGCCGCGAGCATATGCCTGCTCAATAGTGTGAGGCCTTGGGGTTTAAACAGTAGCTTCAGCATGGACTGTGGCTTCAGGTTGCACATTGGCTTCAGGCACACCATTAGCTTCAAGCGCCACATTGTCTTCAGCCATGACAACGTCATTGGCGTCAGCAGTGTTGTTTGTGGCAGCCTCAATGTTTACAACCTCCACTTCAGTAGCAGGAGGGTCGGGCATAGTCACGTTCTCCTCGAGAACGACTTCTTCAGTGGTAGGGGGTGTGGCAACTCTTTCTTATTCTTGTATTGGTTCTTGATTTTCTTCAGCTGATGCAGCCGGAATGTCTTCAACAACTTTAGCTTCATACTCGGAGACATTCGCAGTAGGAGTGGCTTCAGGAAACACTTGGCGTGTTACTGAGCTTTGTTGCACTTCTCCTTCTGGAATGCTCGACATGGTGACTGAAGGAAATATGCCCTAGAGGCAATAATAAAGTTATTATTTATTTCCTTATTTCATGATAAATGTTTATTATTCATGCTAGAATTGTATTAACCGGAAACATAATACATGTGTGAATACATAGACAAACATAGTGTCACTAGTATGCCTCTACTTGACTAGCTCGTTAATCAAAGATGGTTAAGTTTCCTAACCATAGACATGAGTTGTCATTTGATTAATGGGATCACATCATTAGGAGAATGATGTGACTGACTTGACCCATTCCGTTAGCTTAGCACTTGATTGTTTAGTATGTTGCTATTGCTTTCTTCATGACTTATACATGTTCCTATGACTATGAGATTATGCAACTCCCGTTTACCGGAGGAACACTTTGTGTGCTACCAAACGTCACAACATAAGTGAGTGATTATAAAGGTGCTCTACAGGTGTTTCCGAAGGTACTTGTTGAGTTGGCGTATTTCGAGATTAGGATTTGTCACTCCGATTGCCGGAGAGGTATCTCTGGGCCCACTCGATAATGCACATCACTATAAGCCTTGCAAGCATTGTAACTAATGATTTAGTTGCTGGATGATGTATTACGGAACGAGTAAAGAGACTTGCCGGTAACGAGATTGAACTAGGTATTGAGATACCGACGATCGAATCTCAGGCAAGTAACATACCGATGACAAGGGGAACAACGTATGTTGTTATGCGGTTCGACCGATAAAGATCTTCGTAGAATATGTAGGAGCTGTAAGTGCATCTAGTGCCACCCCTAGTTGGTTTTGGAGTATTGACGACAAACCTGGTTGAGGGACTAATGTGTTTGTGAGAATTGCAGGATAACACAGGTAGAAGTCCCTCATTGATTCGGTTTTCCTACCAGAGATGATCCCTAAAAATGAATGAAGACATTGAAGTCAAAGGTGGTATGTGAAGACATTCACACTGAAGACTATGACAAGAGAAGACATCGCATGAAGACTATGGAGCGCGAAGACTTAGTTGTTTCGTCGTTCTTTTTTCTTCTTTGTTGAGTCATAGGAACCACCGTACTGTTAAGTGGGGTCCAAGAGAACCAGTCAGAATGACTGAAGTGATGCTTAACCAAAACCCTATGTCTTCGAGTGAAGACTATGAGAGCAAATCTTGTCCAGAGTTGGATAAGTCATCTTTGCTTGTAGCCCAAGTAAAGTTGCCGTGTGTGTTTGAAATCTGACCGTTGGAACACGTGTCAGTTCCTTAATGACCCAGGGTCATTTCGGACAAACCAGGTTGGGTTGCCTAGTGGCTATAAATAACCCACCCCCTACAACCATAAACGGTTGGCTGCTCAGAGTTAGAGTACGGCTTTTGTCGTTTGAGAGCAACCCACCTCGAAGCCTTTGAGAGAGAATTCCTTGCGAGGATAAAGCCCTAAACACCCAGAGCCAAAGAGTATTAGGCATCACTTAAGTCTTCCTGTCTGTGTGATCTGAAGACTTATTACACTTGAGGACTGTGAATCTTCCAGCCGGTTAGTGTAAGTGCATCTAGTGCCACCCCTAGTTGGTTTTGGAGTATTGACGACAAACCTAGTTGAGGGACTAATGTGTTTGTGAGAATTGCAGGATAACACATGTAGAAGTCCCTCATTGATTCGGTTTTCCCACCAGAGATGACCCCTAAAAATGTAAGAAGACATTGAAGACAAAGGTGGTATGTGAAGACATTCACATTGAAGACTATGACAAGAGAAGACATCGCATGAAGACTATGGAGCGCGAAGACTTAGTTCTTTCCTCGTTCTTTTTCTCCTTTGTTGAGTCATAGGAACCACCGTACTGTTAAGTGGGGTCCAAGAGAACTAGTCAGAATGACTGAAGTGATGCTTAACCAAAATCCTATGTCTTCGAGTGAAGACTAGAGAGCAAATCTTGTCCAGAGTTGGATAAGTCAGCTTTGCTTGTAGCCCAAGTAAAGTTGCCGTGTGTGTTTGAAATCTGACCGTTGGAACACGTGTCAGTTCCTTAGTGACCCAGGGTCATTTCGGACAAATCAGGTCGGGTTGCCTAGTGGCTATAAATAGCCCACCCCCTACAACCATAAACGGTTGGCTGCTCAGAGTTAGAGTACGGCTTTTGTCATTTGAGAGCAACCCACCTCGAAGCCTTTGAGAGAGAATTCCTTGCGAGGATAAAGCCCTAAACACCTAGAGCCAAAGAGTGTTAGGCATCACTTAAGTCTTCCTGTCTGTGTGATCTGAAGACGTATTACACTTGAGGACTGTGAATCCTCCAGCCGGTTAGGCGTCGCGTTCTGAGCATCCAAGAGTCATTGTGGATCGCCGGTGAACGAAGTCTATGAAGGTTTGGAAGTCTACCTTGAAGACTTACCAGAGTGATTGGGCGAGGACTGGGTGTCCTTAGCTCAAGGGGAATAAGGTGAAGACGATGTCTTCTGAGTTGAATCTCAGCCTCTCCAACCAGACGTACAGTTGTCACAGCAACTGGAACTGGTCCAACAAATCATTGTCTTCAACGAGTCACTGGTTTCATCCTTCCCTTCCCTTTGCTTACTGTTGGTCCTTGTGAAGTCATTGTATGATTGCATTATCTTTTGTCTTCACTGAGTGACTACTTGTTCTGATTGGCTTCACAATATCTTCCTACCTGATCTTACTACCTAGCTGCTATTAGTCATTATGCTTTCACTTCATTGAATACTTGACTATGGTTTGCCTAGTGTAGTCTACCTTCCGCTGCATGGTAATAGGTTTATTTCTATCGTTTGTCTTCGAAACTTCCATGTTTTGAAGACTTTCATAAAAATCGCCTATTCACCCCCCTCTAGTCGATCACTAGCACTTTCAATTGGTATCAGAGCAAGGTACTCCCTTGTTCTGTGTGATTCGGTTTAACCACCTGGAGTTTTAGCTATGTCGACTGCAGGGATAATTATGGTCTCCGCTGCTTGCCCCGTCTTCAATGGAACTGAATATCCCTACTGGAAGAATAAGATGCGCATGCATCTTGAAGCCATTGATGTCGACCTATGGTATGTCATCAAGAATGGCGTTCCCAAGGCTGGTGAAGGTGTCACCGCTGCTGATGTCAAGAAGTTCGTTCAACTGGACTCCACTGCCAAGAACATCATCTGTGGTCATCTGACCAAAGGACAGTATGGCCGCGTGAGTGCTTTGGAAACATCTAAGCTAGTCTGGGACTGGCTCTCCAAGGTCAATGAAGGCGTCTCAACCCAAAGAGATCAGAGAATCAGTGTCCTTCGCAACCTCTTCAACCGCTTCAAGAGAAATGACAATGAGAACGTCCAGCTCACGTTTGATAGACTCACTGACATCACTAATGAGCTTCAAGCTCTCGGCGCCACTGAGATCACCAAGCATGAAGTCGTTAAGACACTCCTGAGATCACTTGACAACTCGTTTGACACCCTAGCCCTGATGATTCAAGAACATCCTGATTTCAAGACACTCGATCCGTCTGACATACTTGAGAGTCTCAACACACATGAGTTTCAGCTTTCTGAGAAAAGAGACATCTACGGTCCCAACTATGGGCGAACTCGTGCCTTGAAGGCAAAAGCTATCTCCTCATCTGAAGAAGAATCTGACAGCAGTTCTGATGATCCTGAAGACATTGGAAAGGAGCTTGCTATGCTTGTGAAGAAGTTCCAAAAATTCACCAAGAATAAAGGCTTCAGAAAGTCTTCACGATCAAGCTCAAGAAATGATGAAGCTTCTACTCATGACTACAAGAAGAGAACATGCCACAAGTGCAAGAAACCTGGCCACTACATCTCTGAGTGTCTGCAGTGGGACAATGAGAACAACAACAAGAATAAGAGCAAGGAATATGACTCTGACGACAAGAAGAAGAAGAAATACTCAAAGTCTTCTTCCAAGTCTTCCTCAAAGTCTTCATCACACAAGAAGAGCTCATCTGGCAAGGCACGTGCGTTTGTTGGCAAGGAAATGGATTCAGAGGAGGAGTCCGCTTCTGAGGAGGTGGAGGTGGAGTCTGAGGAGGAGTCTGATTCTGGCGTTGCGAGTCTGGCTACAACATACATTGCCAAGTCCATCTTCAACACTGAAGACAATGACTTCATCACCAACACCGATGCAAATGACAAGGACTACTCTGCTCCTACCTACTGCTTCATGGCACACGGTGCCAAGGTAAACACACGCACTGCTCACTATCAAACTTCTAGTGAAGATGACTCTGATTTTGGTTCCAAACCCAGCTACAAAACACTTGCTAAAATTGCAACTGAACAACAGAAAGCTATGGAACATATTCAAAAACTGTTAGACAAAAGCGATGATCTGTTAGACGCTGAAATGACTCGATCTCAGTCCTTAATTGAAGACATAAAAAATCTTCACGTTAAGTATGAGGAACTTGAAAGTCGTCATGAAACGCTCTCAACAACTCATGAAAAGCTTTCCTATGATTATCTTCAAAGGAAGCGAGATCTTGAGAAATTGAGAATGGCTCATGAAGATCTTCAAAAGGAAAACGAGTCACTTCGCGCCGAACAGATCAGTTCCGCCCAGGAAGGATTTGAACCACCATGTCTTAAATGCATTGAGCGTGACAACGCTACTTCTGTTGCTGAGTGTTCTACTATTACTACTGTTGCAATATCTTCAACTGTTGATGTGGTAACTAACCCCTCTGCTGAGGATACCACTGCTATTGCTGATGAGAATGCTAGGTTGAAGACATTGCTTGAAACAGGGATGTACAAAAGTATCAAAGGGCATCAAACACTATGTGATGTCCTCAAAAGGCAGATCCTAAACCGAAACCCTAGGAAAGAGGGTGTTGGGTTCGAAAGGAAAATGAATGCTGATGGCTCTTACTGGAAACCTGAGCAGTACCCCAAAACCACATGGGTTGCTACAAAGTAACCTTCAGTGGATCCATCCACCCTATATGGCTTCACTTGTGCTAATCCCATTGTTATTGATGAATCCTTTGATGCAAACTATAAATTGTTTAAGAATCATAATGGTGAAGTGTTTGCCAGGTATATTGGTACTAACTATAGGAATGGACCGCCTATGAAGAAGATCTGGGTGCCGAAAAGGTGTTTGGAGAATCTTCCTGTGAATATCATCATGACACCACAGGTGAAGAAGACAAACCCCAGACCACAGGCTTCATACGGTCCAAAGGCTTCATATAGACAGATGACTCACCTGAGTCGCACTAACGCAAATGTTTTGGAGGGAAACCATACTCAGGCCTGTGAATATGAGCGCGTTTCATCAAACCGCCATGTTCATAAGACCAAGAACTATTCTGCTTATTCTTATGAGTACTATTATCCACCTGCAAGACTTTTTGCTAGGGCTCCAAAGCCAAAGATCTCAGATGCTGCACTTAGACTCATTGCTTCGAAGCCACCCTTGAAGATGTGGGTGGCTAAGAAAGCTTAACTCTCTTTTGCAGGGAAAGGTCTCCAGCCGAAAACCAAAATCGTCTGACGCTATTGCTGGGGACCTTAAACATCTTGCAGGGCGCATGATCAAATGCCCAAATGGTCTTATTATGTACTTTGTTCCTGAATCGCTTGCTACTCGCCCTATCAGTCCAAATATCGATCTAAGCTTTCATAATCCACTGGTTCATCAAATGTTTTTGCTTCACAATTCTCTTTGTGAAGCCTATCTCCCTAACTACACTGTAGGGTACGACACCAGCTGCTTCAGAATGGATTATTGATAGTGGGCGTACCAATCACATGACTGGTAAGCGAAGCCTTCTTATGGACTCAACACTACATCCATCTGACAAAAGTCACATCACATTTGCTGAAACTGATAAAAGCAAGGTATTGGGTCTAGGTAGAGTTGCAATCTCAAAGGATCAACACATGGATAAAGTCATGCTTATTGAATCCCTTGGTTTCAACTTAATGTCTGTTTCAATGCTTTGCGATTTAAACATGATTGTGATGTTTGGAAAATATTGTTGCCTTGTACTAATGGAATCTGACAAGTCTCTAGTGTTTGAAGGGTATCGGAAAGATGATTTGTACATGGTAGATTTCTCAGCAGGACCACAACTTGCCGTATGTCTTCTAGCAAAAGCTTCTGAATGCTGGCTCTGGCATCGGAGGCTAGGACATACTGGCATGAGGAACCTCCACACCCTTGCAAGGAAGAAGCATGTCATAGGCATCGAGGGCATCAAGTTCAAGAAGGATCACTTATGCGGTGCCTGTGAGCAGGAAAGATGACGAGGGCCAAGCATCCCTCGAAGACAATCATGACAACGACTCAACCCTTTGAACTGCACCACATGGATCTTTTCGGTCCCACTCATTACTCAACTCTTACTACTACTGCATGTCTCTATGGCTTTGTCATTGTTGATGATTATTCAAGATATACTTGGGTGCATATAATCCTCTACAAGACTGAAGTGCAGGATGTCTTCAGACGCTTCGCCAATCGAGCCATGAACAACTATGGCGTCAAGATCAAGCACATCAGAAGCGATAATGGCACTGAATTCAAGAACACTGGTCTAGACACTTATCTTGATACTTTGGGCATTACACATGAATTCTCAGCTCCGTACACACCACAGCAGAATGGCGTCGTAGAACGCAAGAACAGAACACTTATTGAGATGGCCCGGACGATGCTTGATGAATACAAGACTCCAAGAAAGTTCTGGCCTGAAGCCATTGATACTGCATGCCATATCATCAACCGTGTTTATCTTCACAAGCTTCTCAACAAGACATCCTATGAGCTCCTTACTGGCAAGAAGCCAAATGTCAGTTACTTCAGAGTATTTGGTGCCAGGTGCTAGATCAAGGATCCACATCACACTTCAAAATTTGCACCAAAAGCACATGAAGGTTTTATGCTTGGATATGGAAAGGATTCGCACTCCTACAGAGTCTTCAACCTCTTTCATTATAAAATGGTTGAAATAGTGGATGTGCGGTTCGATGAGACTAACGGCTCACAAAGAGAGAACCTGCCAAATGTGCTAGATGAAGTTCCATCCAGTGAATCAATCAAACTTATGGGAACTGGAGAAATCATACCTTCTGAAGCTCAGCCTGAAGAGGAACTTATCATCTCTGCACCTGATCAACCTGAAGACAATGCTCAGCCTGAAAACAATCCTTCTAACGATGACAATGATCAGCAAGAGCAAAATCTTCGTCCTGTACATCCTCGTGTCGCAAATGAAGTACAGATTGAGAGAATAATTGATAGCATCAATGCACCAGGTCCACTCACTTGTTCAAGGGCAACACAGCTAGCAAATTTTTGTGGGCACTTCGCATTTGTCTCAATATCTGCACCCAAGAAAGTTGAAGAAGCCTTCTTGGAACCTGAATGGATTCAAGCTATGCAAGAAGAGCTTCAATAGTTTGAGCTGAATACTGTATGGGAACTGGTTAAGTGTCCTGATCCCCGCAAGCACAATATAATAGGCACCAAATGGATATATCGCAACAAGCAGGATGAGCATGGTCAAGTTGTTAGAAACAAAGCTCGTCTCGTTGCTCAAGGGTACACTCAAGTTGAAGGGATTGACTTCGATGAAACCTTTGCTCCTGTGGCCAGACTTGAAGCCATACGCATACTGCTGGCCTATGCAAATCATCATAACATTCTTCTGTATCAAATGGATGTGAAGAGCACTTTTCTCAATGGCAAGATTGACGAAGAAGTGTATGTTGCACAACCGCCTGGCTTTGAAGATCCAAAACATCCTGACATGGTGTACAAGCTCAACAAGGCACTGTATGGCATCAAACAAGCCCCTAGGGCTTGGTATGACACACTCAAATACTTCCTGAAGAGCAAAGGCTTCAAACCTGGTTCCCTCGACCCCACTCTCTTCACGAAGACATATGATGGTGAACTGTTTGTGTGCCAAATATATGTGGATGACATTATCTTCGGCTGCACCAATCATAAATACACAGACGAGTTTGGATATATGATGCAAGAGCAATATCAGATGTCTATGATGGGTGAGCTGAAGTTCTTCCTTGGTCTTCAAATACGTCAGCAACGCAACGGCATCTTCATATCTCAAGAGAAGTACCTCAAAGATTGCTTGAAGAAATTTGGGATGCAAGACTGCAAAGGCTTCACGACGCCAATGCCAGCCAAACATCATCTGGGTCCCGACGACGATGGTAAAGAGTTCGATCAAAAGGTAGATCGCTCCATGATTGGTTCCTTGCTTTATTTATGTGCATCTAGGCCAGATATCATGCTTAGTGTTCGCATGTGTGCTCGATTCCAAGCGGCACCAAAGGAATCGCATCACTTAGCTGTGAAGCGAATTCTCAGATATTTGGCTCACACCACAACACTAGGATTATGGTATCCAAAGGGCTCAGAATTTGATCTGGTTGGATTCTCGGATGCTGATTATGCCGGTGACAAGGTGGATCGCAAGTCTACATCAGGCACATGTCATTTTCTGGGACGATCACTTGTATGTTGGTCTTCAAAGAAGCAGAACTGTGTATCTCTCTCCACTGCTGAATCTGAATACATTGCTGCTGGATCTTGCTGCGCTCAGCTTCTATGGATGAAGCAAACACTCAAATATTATGGCATTCATCTGAAGCAAGTGCCACTCTACTGCGACAATGAAAGCGCCATCAAGATTGCCAACAACCCAGTTCAGCACTCGAAGACAAAGCACATTGAAATTCGTCATCACATTCTCAGAGATCATGTTGTGAAGGAAGATATTGATATCATACACGTCAACACTGAAGAGCAATTGGCAGATATCTTCACCAAGCCCTTGGATGAGAAGAGGTTTTGCAAGTTACGGTGTGAGCTAAATATCTTGGAATCCTCAAATGTCCTGTGATCAGGCACACATCCTAACACTTATGCATATTGATGACTTAGATGTGCAACACACGAAGTAAAGTATATCTTCAATCAATGAAGACTTACATTCTAAGTGTGAATACATTAATGTGGAATTTGACTTCGGAGCGCCATGATAATTGTGCGCCGTGTCTGAGTCTAATACTTCCTATACGGTGGGTAACGCCACCACCAAAATTTTCTGTTTGAAGTGTTTCTCTCATGGCGTTACGTTTGGTATGTCTTCACATTTGGTTTGGCTTCAATCTCAACTTGCCTTCATGATTATCTTCACTATGTTGATTTGATTGTCTGTCTAATCTATATATATATATACTAGTGTACTGTCCTCTACAGCATTCACTTATAGCTATGTCTTCTTGTTGAATCTTTTGAACTAAGTGAATGTGATCGGACCCTAACCTCTCTATGCTTTCTATCTCAAACTCTATCTCTCCAAATCATATGCATTCTATTGAAACTGTCGAATATCTTCTCTGCATCCTTGTCAGCAGAAGATACAGAGACAAACATTAAGTCCGTTTTAATGCTAATTCTTTCACCTGAAACCCGGAGAAGTGGGAACGACCACCCGACAATCCAGGCGTGCGTGGGAACGTGTAACAACCTCCGATATGTTGCATGATGGCCACGTGTCCTTCAGATGTGAATCACCAGGGGCACCTGTGTAATAACACTGTGCCGTCCCTGTCTCTATAAATACACGCCTCACCATAGTCATTATCCTTTCTTCCACTCTCGCACAAACCCTAGCGCCACCACTCGCTCTTGACGATGCCGGCGACGAAGCGCTTAGTTGCCGCGAGCTCACCGACGCCGTCTTCACGCCGGCCGCGGACATCGTCCTCTCCGCCGTCGCCGTAGGTGTCCTCCGTCGCCAAGTTAGGGCACGGGCGATCGATCTGCTCGGCCTCCTCTCCCACTCCGTTTAGCAGTTCTTCGTGTGGTAAATAAAACTTCCTTTTTACGGCCCCTTGATTCTATAGATCCATCACCTTCTACCACAAGCAGTTTCTGTTCACACAAGTTGGATCTATTTCATACTGCATCTCATAATATGCCTAGTATGTTCACTTATGCTTCACAAAGTAGTTAGATTCCTCACTTGTACTTATTCGTGGATTCGTACAAATCTGGAACCAACTCCCTATCTATGAGTGAATGTCTTCGCACTATGACGTCAATGTCTTCTAAATTGATTTATCTTCAAAATCTTCTGAGAATGCATATGACCTCTTCCCCTTCCTTCGCACCTTAATGTTGTCATAGGTACATAACCGTGGGAGAATCCCTTGTTTCTCATAGTCTGCATTCATTTGCAGAATTATTATAGCATCATATAAATTCTCACGAAGCCAGTTCCTGTTTGACCAGCAAGCGGAAGCCTTTGAAACCTTTGAACGTGTTGAAGCCATTCAGTTTGAAGATCATGGCTACAGAGAAATCAGCAAGGAAGCATGGCCGACAGCGTCGAGGGAGAACATCAAGAGATCTGCCTGATGACCTCTCAGAGCTGTACAAGACATACCCAAAAGAGGATTACAATCAGCGCAAGACACGAATCCAATGGATTTGAAGGTACTGGGCTGAGCAATTGTCGGTGTTCTGGGAATGGGGGTCCCCAGACTTGCCTGCTTGCGGCCTGCGGCGTGGCTCAAAGGGGGCTCAGCACGACCCATCTTCATCAACACAAGACTCAAGACCCTCGCGAGGGGCCAAGCCTCGCGAGGCGGACGGCACGGAGCTTCCTCAGGCACGGCCTCGTCAGGCTGGCTCGCGAGGAGGCGGAGAGATCAAGGCAGGGTACCTCGCGAGGTGCCCGTGACGCAAGCCATGACGACTCAGGGCGCCAGGCGGGTGCCAGCCCGCACAACGTCCTCCTTTCCTCTTTGGTGCAAAGGGGGCAAGCGCAGCCGCGGAGTACCGAGGCATCAGGCAAAGGTTGCCATTTCGGTGCAACGAGACCAAGACCAGGAGGACTACGAGACGGAGGTCACCGTGGAGCCCAAGATGGCGTCATCACCAGAGCTTTGCGCAGGCGAAGACTGCTTTTGTCAGGATAGTTGATACTTGCTGTCCCCCTTCAAATTAGCCCGCCATTGTTGGCTCCCTTCCCGCTCGATATTTGGGAAGAGGACCAGGGCCTCTATAAATAGGACCAGCCACCCACAAAGCAAGGGGGTTGGAAAAAAGAGTAAGAGTAAGGCAGTGAGTGAGTGAGAGAGAGAGAGAGAAAGGTGGCTGAACTCCTCCTAGCAGTTCATCGCCCCAGCCAGGAACAGACCCCCGCGAGGCTGTTCTTCCTTGTATCGTTCATCATCATCAGCCCCAAGAGGCAATCCACCCACCACACACTGGAGTAGGGTATTACACCACAACGGTGGCCCGAACCAGTATAAACCTTGTGTCTCTTGTGCGGTTCTTTCAGTAGTCTAGATCTTTGCGAGACGGAGAGGTAGAAGACGTAATCTCCGTGCGCACCCCAGTGTTCGAACCTTAAGGGTCTGCTGGAACCCGAAATCCGACATTTGGCGCGCCAGGTAGGGGTGCGCCGGAATTCGTATTCCACCGCTCCGTTCTCCTCCGACCGTCGCATCCATGTCCGACGCCCGTCGGGCCTGCGCCGAGCGCCGGGCCGCCATCGCTTCCCGCGTCGCCCAGACGGCGCCCGTCGGCGGACGTCCTCGTCGTTCCCCATCACCTGCCATCAACGCTGCCACCGGCCCGGCGGGGGGCGAGCAGCAAGCGCCGTCTCAGCATCCATCCGTGCGGCAAGACGGCCGCACCGCTACTCCATCGCTCACACCAGATGGTTCTTCGTCCCGCGCGCTGCGCGCACCCTTGGAGGCTCGAGCTGCGCTCATCGCGGCAAACGAGCTCCTGCGCCACCGTCCCGTCGGCGACGTCTACGAAGAGTGGCTCGACCGCGTCGCCGAGCTCGTCCGCGCCGCAGGGGGCTCTCCTGCGCCGTCCCATCGCGCTACACCAACACCCCCGGTCGTCGCGGCCCTCCGGGGCGGCTCGCAGGCGCCGCCCACAAGTCACCACGTCAAGCCGTTCATCCGCCGGGTCAGTGCCGCTTCCACGCGGCAGGGGGCTCCCCCGGATCGGACGGCGCCCCAGACCGGCCTGACCTTCAGTTCAGAGGACCACCCCTCCAACTCGGCCTGCTCGGGCGCGCTCCCCATGTTGTGCACCCCCACCATCTGCCAGGTGGCCGTCACCAGAACCCTCGTTGATGGCGGCGCGGGCCTCAGCATGCTCTCGGTCGAGGCCTTCAACCTCCTCCGCATACCCCTGGAACGGCTGCAACCCAGCCGGCCCTTCTCAGGCGTCGGGGGCAAGTCGTCCAATTCCTTGGGGCAGATCCGGCTCCCAGTGACCTTCGGCACCTACGACAACTTCCGCACGGAGCTAGTTGACTTCGACATCGCCCCCATCGGCCTCCCCTACAACGCCATCCTCGGCTACCCAGCGCTGGCCCAATTCATGGCCGCGACGCACCCGGCGTACAACCTCATGAAGATGCCCGGGAGTAGCGGTATCCTCACTGTGCACGGGGACACCGGGGACGCGCTGCGGGCGCTCAAGCTCGCCTTCAAGACGGCGGCGTCGGCACAGCCCGCCGACTTGGAGACCCCCGGGCCCAAGGGGGCTGCACCCGCCAAGAAGAAGCAGTTGTTCACCCAAGACAAGGCAGAAACCAAGCAGATACCCGTCGATGAGGATGGGTCCACCAACGCCACTTTCACCATAGGCGCCCACCTCAAACCCGAGCAGGAGGAGGCCCTGGTCGGGTTCCTGCATGCAAACAAGAAGGTATTCGCTTGGGAGCCGGACCAGTTGGCAGGGATCCCCAGGAGTGTAATCGAGCATCACCTCAACGTGTGCCCCAACGTGCGCCCTGTGAAGCAGAAGGCCAGGAGGCAGTCCACAGAAAAGCAGGCCTTCATCGTCTAGGAGACCCGCAAATTAGAGGCCGCTGGGGTTATCCGCAAGGTCCGATACACAGATTGGTTGGCCAACCCTGTCGTTGTGCCAAAGAAGGGAGGGAAGGAGCGTATGTGTGTCGACTTCACCAACCTTAACAAAGCATGCCCGCAAGATCCATTCCCGCTCCCCCGCATCGACCAGATCGTCGATTCCACTGTGGAATGCGACCTGTTATGCTTCCTGGATGCCTTCTCTGGGTATCACCAGATCAAGATGGCGGTAGAAGACGTCGAGAAGACAACCTTCCTAAGCCCGCGTGGGGTATACAGCTACACGTGCATGCCATTCGGGCTGCGTAATGCAGGGGCGACCTTTCAGCGGCTGATGCACATCACCTTGGGCCCGTAGCTCGGGAAGAATGTTGAAGCTTACGTCGATGACATTGTGGTAAAGTCTCAGGAGGCCGGGACCTTGATACAGGACTTGGAGGAAACCTTCGCGAGCCTCAACGCAGTGAACCTACGGCTCAACCCAGAGAAGTGTGTGTTCGGAGTCCCCTCGGGCAAGCTCTTGGGTTTCCTCGTGTCCCACCGAGGCATCGAGGCTAACCCAGAGAAGGTCAAGGCGGTGGAAGACATGAGCCCACCAAAGACCCTCAGAGAAATGCAGAAGCTCACGGGGCGCGTGACCGCACTAGGGCGCTTCATCTCCAAGTTGGGAGAACGAGCCCTGCCCTTCTTCCAGCTAATGAAGAAAAAGGGGCCCTTCGAGTGGACTGAAGAGGCCGACAAGGCGTTCCAGGATCTCAAGAGATACCTGACCAGCCCACCGGTCATGGTGGCACCGCGCCCTCAGGAGCCCCTGGTGCTTTACCTCGCCGCCACTCCCTACTCCGCCAGCGCAGCCTTGGTGGCAGTCAGAGAGGAGCGCCGAATCAAAACCACGGCAGCAGCCCAGGACAAGGCAGAACAGGGACAAGGAAGGCCTACAGAAACCACCACCGCGGCTGAGGAGGATCAGCCGCCGCAGAGGGGCGCACCAGAGGCCCCTCTTCCAGATGGCCAGTCTCAGGAGGCCTCATTGCCTCAAGAGGCGCCACGGTCTCCGGAAGGAGCCACCAGCACTGACGCACTCCGCCTCGTTGAGCACCCAGTGTACTTCGTCAGCACAGTGCTGCGGGATGCAAGAGCACGGTACCCCATGCGTCAGAAACTCCTCCTCGCGCTACTGGTGGCTTCGTGCAAGCTGCGGCACTATTTTCAGGGTCACCCCATCAAGGTCGTCTCGTCATACCCTCTGGAGAGCGTGCTCAGGAGCCCTAATTCAGCTGGTAGGGTCGCTGAGTGGAACATAGAACTGCAAGCGTTTCAGCTTGAATTCAGCACGACCAGGGTCATCAAGGGAGCAGCGTTGGCGGATTTTGTGGCAGAATGGACGGAGGCGCCAGGCCTCAAGGCCGATGAGGATCGGTCCCTATCCCCGGGAAGCGAGGCGCCAGAAGGCTGGGTCATGTACTTCGATGGGGCGTTCTCCAGGCATGGCGCTGGAGCTGGGGCGGTGCTTATATCGCCCACACAGGACAAGCTCTATTACGCCGTGCAACTCTGTTTCCAGCAAGGCGAAAAGGTCTCCAACAACATAGCGGAGTATGAAGGTTTAATAGCAGGCTTGAAGGCCGCGGCCGCCCTGGGAGTGAAATGCCTCACCATCAAGGGCGATTCGCAGCTCCTTGTCAATTTCTCCAACAAGGTGTACGAGCCGAAGGATGAGCACATGGAAGCCTACCTTGCGGAAGTCCGCAGGATGGAGAAGCAATTCTGGGGGTTGGAGTTGCAGCATGTGCCCCGTGGCACCAATCAGGAGGCCGACGATATCGCTAAATGTGCGTCCAGACGGTTACCCCAGGAGCCTGGCGTTTTCGAGGAGCGGCTCTTCAAGCCCTCAGCTCTGCCGTCATTATCAAACACGGCTCAACCCTTGGAGGAGCTCCCCCAGCCACCTGCCTCAGGAGCTCCGACCTGTGGCCCGGCCTCAGGAGCGCGCCTGCTCCCGACGATTGAACCTCAGGAGGGATGTTGGATCACGGAGCTCCGGAGCTACTTAGCGCAAGGGACCTTGCCGGAGAAGGAGGAGGAAGCGGAGCGAGTGGCACGCCAGGCCACGGCATACTGCATCAGAGACGGAGAGCTCTACCGGAAGCGACCAAACGATGTATCCCTGTGCTGCATCTCCAGGGAGCAAGGGAAGGAACTACTGGAAGATATACACGGTGGAGACTGCGGATATCATTCATCATCGCGGACCCTCATCGGCAAGGCGTTCCGTGCTCAATGACGCCATGGAGCTAGTGAAAGCTTGTGAAGCCTGCCAGTTCCACGCCAAGCAGATCCATCAGCCAGCAGGAGGCTTGCAGACTATCCCCCTTTCGCGGCCATTCGCAGTCTGGGGGCTGGACATCTTGGGCCCGTTTCCTCGGGCGCCAGGGGGCTACCACTACCTCTACGTTGCCGTGGACAAATTCACCAAGTGGGCTGAAGTAGAGGCTGTCCGCACCATTCCCGCGGGTTCCGCGGTCAAGTTCATCAAGGGCATCGTAAGCCGGTTCGGGGTGCCGAATCGCATCATCACAGACAACGGTTCATAGTTCACCAGTAACCTCTTCAAAACATACTGTGCTAACCTTGGAACGCAGATATGCTACGCCTCAGTGGCGCACCCCCGAAGCAACGGCCAGGCTGAGCGAGCCAACACGGAGGTCCTGAGGGGCCTCAAGACCAGGATGTTCAAGAAGAAGCTGGAGGCCTATGGCAGAGGTTGGTACGACGAGCTTCAGTCGGTGCTGTGGTCCATCCGCACCACCGCGACCAAACCGACTAGAGAGACCCCGTTCTTCCTGGTCTACAGAGCGGAAGCGGTCCTCCCTCATGAGGTCAGACGTCGCTCCGCGCGGGTCCTCGCGTTCGATGAGGCGTAGCAGGACGCCATGCAGGGGATGGACCTCGTGCTGGGGGAGGAACGTCGCTGAGAAGCCGCGCTGCGAGCGGCGAGGTACCAGCAAGCGCTGCGGCGATATCACTGCCGCAACATCCGTCCCAGGACCCTTGAGGTAGGAGACCTCGTGCTCAGGCGGGTTCTCTCCAGGGAGGGACTGCACAAGCTCTCTCCCATGTGGGAGGGCCCGTTCAAGGTTGTTCATGTTTCCAGGCCCGGCTCCGCACGCTTGAAGACTCAGGAGGGAGTGCCGGTCCAGAATGCATGGAACATCCAGCACCTCCGGAGGTTCTACCCCTGAAAAGGCCCAGAGCCTGTGAAGCAAGGCGAGTGCCTGCGAAGCTATCGCGTTTTGGAAAAGGCCCAGAGCCTGTGAAGCAAGGCGAGCGCCTGTGAAGCTATCGCGTTTTGGGAAAGGCCCAGAGCCTGTGAAGCAAGGCGAGTACCTGTGAAGCTATCGCGTTTTGGGAAAGGCCCAGAGCCTGTGAAGCAAGGCGAGTGCCTGTGAAGCTATCGCGTTTTGGAAAAGGCTCAGAGCCTGTGAAGCAAGGCGAGCGCCTGTGAAGCTATCGCGTTTTGGAAAAGGCCCAGAGCCTGTGAAGCAAGGCGAGCGCTTGTGAAGCTATCGCGTTTTGGAAAAGGCCCGGAGCCTGTGAAGCAAGGCGAGCGCCTGTGAAGCTATCGTGTTTTGGAAAAGGCCCGGAGCCTGTGAAGAAGGCCAATTCCTGTGAAGCTCGCCGCCCGTGACACTCTCACGTAATAATGAGTTGGGGATGTACACGCCCCAGAGTCTCAGGAGCGCCCGCCTCAGGCCCTGGGGCTCCCTCCCACGCCCAGTGGCAGCACTTAGCTTCACGCTGGTGAGAAGACGTCGAAGACTAGATTAGGTGCCGGACGCGGCTTTTCATTTGCTTTCCGCAGTTGGCTTGTTCCTTCTCATTTGAAGTTTTATTGAAGTTGTTGCCATCTTTGGCTTGCGGTTCTTCGGCTTTTCACTCTCCTGCCTCGATTTCTCTTGCGCAAGGCCTCGCGAGGGGGGCAGCTGAGCGCCCTCGCGAGCGTTCCTATCCTAGTCATTCAAAGAGTTCGCGACCTGGGCCCCTTACAGGAGCACCCCTCCAGTCCGTGCCCCACGGGCACCGCGACACAAACAAAGGGCCTGGGTCGGTCGCCCCCCATGGCCGGGGTCGGGAACTATCCACGCTCGGGCACATAGCCGGGAGGAACGGTAATGAAAGCAAAACGATGATTAACAGCAATAACCCAAACACGCCCCCGCGGGGCTCCGCACTATTGTCTTTGTTACGCAGGAAAAAGGGAAAAGGAAGAACAAATCCGGCGCGGCTCGCCTCACACCGGCCCGCGGGGAAGGCCCGAGCTGCTTCCGGGGCTCAGGCAGACTCCCTCTCGCGCTCCACCAGGGCGCGACGGCGTGCGGACACGTTGCCACCCCCCGAGCAGATACGGCGGCGTGGAGGCTGATCGCGGCCATCGCTGGAGGAGTCACCGCCTGAAGAAGAACCGGAGAAGCTTGAGGAACCCCGAACGCCGCCAGCCGCGCGAGCGCTGCTCCCTCCATCATCACCGCAGCTGGGTTCCCAGCCGCGGTCGTCACCCTTGGGGCAACACCCTGCGTGGCGACCATCTTCCCCAAACACCCTCACGTAGAGGGTGGCGTCGCCGTCGAACTTGAAGTGTAGGCTGCACCGACGGCTCAGGCCACACGCACGGGCAAACGTCTGCCAACCGCGGGCCAGGGACAGGCTCCTGGCTGCGGAGACCTCCAGGGAGACCCATGAGGCCCGGCTGCAGCAACCATCGGCCTGGAGCCAGAGGCCGCCCGGGGCGCCGGCCGGGAGCTCGCCAAGGAGGAAGCGAGGAAGCGGGAGCCGGGTGCTAGCCGGCATCACCGACCACACGACGAACTCCGGCAGCACTTCAACAGCACGAACACGCGGCCTGGGGGGATGCGCAGCCGGAGAGCGCCCCCCGGCTGCAGCAATCCGCCCGTCGCCATGCTGAAGACCACCTCCACGGCCGCGGGGAGCCACCATGGTGGCCACAGGATGCTTGCGAGGGCGCCCTCTGCTGCGCTTGGGTGGGGGAGAGGCGGGCTCAACCCAACAACCCTTCCCCTTCTCGGCGGCCGAGAACCTCCTCGACGGGGCCATGAAGAAAAAGGAGAAGCAAGGGGGGATGAACTGGAAGGGCGCGCGCCGGCCCGTACTTATAGCCGGCGAAGGCCAACCACCAGCCTCCATGATCACAGGTAATCATGACATGATTTGCATGCAGGGAATTGTCCAACTCGCACGATCACCGAGGCATTGTGGGGAAGCGGAGACGCCCGCGTCCCATCAACCGCCACGCGGCACCCAAGGCCGCAGGCTGTTAGGGCCCGCGACGCTTCGCCCTTGCCCTTTCGCCTCTCGGCACGGCCAAGTCCGGGCGCGCCTCGGGCCCGGGGGATACTGTCGGCGTTCTGGGAATGGGGGTCCCCAGACTTGCCTGCCTACGGCCTGCGGCGTGGCTCAAAGGGGGCCCAGCACAGCCCATCTTCATCAACACAAGACTCAAGAGCCTCGCGAGGGGCCAAGCCTCGCGAGGCGGATGACACGGAGCTTCCTCAGGCACGGCCTCGTCAGGCTGGATCACGAGGAGGCGGAGAGATCAAGGCGGGGTACCTCGCGAGGTGCCCGTGACGCAAGCCATGACGACTCAGGGCGCCAGGAGGGTGCCAGCCCGCGTAGCGTCCTCCTTTCCTCTTTGGTGCAAAGGGGGCAAGCGCAGCCGCGGAGTACCGACGCATCAGGCAAAGGTTGCCATTTCGGTGCAACGAGACCAAGACCAGGAGGACTACGAGACGAAGGTCACCATGGATCCTGTCGGAGTAAATAGCCATGGGTAGCCTAGCCGGCTTCCCCTGGCCCTTCTGAAAAAATTACGAGCCCGCCCGGCTCTCAGGAATCCAAGATGTGGGGCCGCCTTCCCCTTGCTGGCTGTCACCCAGGCCAGCTCAAAGAAGGCGGCCCGACTTAACCCCTCATGAAGAAAACCATGGGAGGCCGACTCGAAGAAGCCGGCTCCAAGATGCCGACTCCAAGAAGCCGGCCATGAGGAGGCCGACTCCAAGAAGCCGGCTCCCATAAAGCGGTCGAGACCGTACCCTCAAAGTTTGCATCCACCTAGCGGCAATGAGACGGGGCGTGGCTACAGTAAAGCCTGCCACCCCCGAATCCCGGAGCACGCCTGACACAGTAAGCCGTACGGAGTGGCCATGACCCGTCCGGCGCGGCACTGTTGCCATGTTGACCCTGATGTCATCCACGACGGGCTACCAGTACGGCCCACGGGCGGTGGGCCCCTTCGGGCAGAGAGACACCCAAAGGCGGCCTGGCCTCCCCCAGTCGGCCCGAGACGGGGCCGGCTCCCCGCAGCCAGCTCGCTTCCCCCCTCGAAGAGGACGCCCCATTAAGGAGACAAGACGCGGTAAGGCTACGGTAATCGCCCGCCGGACGGCGGCACTGTAGCCACACTTACCTCGACGAAGCCCTCGTCATCAGGATGAGGCAACAGTAGCCAGCCATCGACAAGACCCTTGGCAGTGGGGCCTGCCTGTTGCCAAGGAGTTGGTAGCCGGCGGGACCCACCAGCCGGCGGGCCCCAGCAGTCGGTGCAGGAGCCGGCGAGCGCGGTCACAGACGGTTGGGCCCCGCGCCCAGTCGGATTACCATTGTACCCCCGGGGGGTAGGCCTATATAAACCCCCCGGGGCACCCATGCAAAGGGTTCGACCCTCAGCTAGTTTTAGATACCACACCAGGAGAAGAAGCAAGCTAGCCGTGCCCTTCTTCCTCCTCCCACCAAACAGCTCAAGGAGCATTGTGTAGCTACTTGTCCATCTAGTGATCATGCGGAGACCCCGCAGAGCAGCAGTAGGGGTGTTATCTCCACGGAGAGCCTCGAAGCTGGGTAAGATTTGCCGGCGTGCATGTCTTCGCCTCATCCCGTTTCCAGGCACCGGTGACATCTTACTGGCTCCCACAATGATAAGCCACCCGTTGTCATATGTCGCACCTACCACCCGACATTTGGCGCCCACCGTGGGGCCAGGTGCACCGTCGTCCGGAGACCTATTCTGGACGGGAACCCTCTTCCTCCCCAGCGAGCGTAGCCAGCCCGGCACGCCCGATGGCGCTTGCCACGACGCGCTGCAAGGCGTCACCAGCATCCGCGCGGCGAGCAGCCTCGCCGATCTCCCCGACGAAACCCTCATCTCCGACGAGCTCGCCTCCGATGCGGGCACCGATCACCTCGCCAACCTCCTCGGCCAGCTCCATGTCTCCAGCGAGCCCGCTGTGGATCTGGAGTCGGTTGGCTCCACTGACCCGATGCCTGTTGACTCCGACACGGCCTCCTTCGACACCTTCCCCACCAACGTCGCGATCTACAACGACCCGCTTCCTCGGACCGACGGCCGCGATACCGTCACCACCGAAGTGATGGTCGTCGGCCACGGCGGCCCGGCCGGCGAGAGCACCCACGACGTCCCACACGTGGCGGCCCACGACTTGTCCACCCCACTCCCGGCTAATGCCGACGACGAAGCACTGGAGGCACGCTGCCTCGCCCTCCTTGCAGAGGGCCGGAGGCTGGCTTCTGTGAGACGCCTCACAGAGGCCTACCAGCGCGAAGCTGACCGCGCCGCCTTCGGCACACCGGCCCCGGGCGGGCCAAGCCGGGCCGGCCTTGTCAAGCAACGCGGCGCCGTCATCGACGACATGCTGGGAGTCGACCGCCTAGTCTACGCCACTCCACTCGAGAACCTGCGCGCCGCCCAGGCGGCCGTGGACGAGTTGGACGGTTTGGAGGCCGAAGACCTCCCCCACATGACCCGGCGCATCCAGCAGCTGATCGATGCAGCCGCACAGCGGCACGAAGCCGACGCCCATGCGGGAAGCCCTCCCCCGCGCCGAGATCACGGCGCGACGTCCCGGACACCGACTACGAGCAACACCCGCGCGCGGCGCGAGAAAGAGCCAGCGGCCAGCCGAAGCCGGACCCGAATCTCCATCGAGCGAGACGCGGACGGCCATCCCCGAGCCATGGAATGGCAGGGCAACCCGCCTCCGCCTCGACCCCGTGGAGAGAGATATCCCACCCTGCCGCCAGTGGCACACCCGACTCTCAGCGGCCGACTAGGTCGCCGCGAAGGAGGCGGCGAGAACGACGCCCGCCATCGGATCGACCGCCTGGCGCGATCCCTGGCGCTGGAAGAAGAAGACGATGTCGGCCCGCCTTGTTTCGGCCCCCGCATCCGCGACGAGCCTTTCCCCAAAGGGTTCTCGCTCCCAAGAGACACGCCCAAGTACAACGGCTCCGTGAAGCCGGAAGATTGGTTGATCGACTACTCCACGGCGGTCAGCATAGCCAACGGCAACCGGCGCGTTGCCGTGAAGTACGTGCTCCTCATGCTGCAAGGCACGGCGCGGACCTGGCTCAACAGCCTCAAGCCTCTCAGCATCAACAGCTGGCTAGATTTCACCGAAGCTTTCATCCGCAACTTCACCAGCACCTACAAGCGGGCCCCCAAGCCTAGGCAGCTCTCCCTATGCGTACAGGGCCCGGCCGAGTCCACTTGCGACTACCTCACGCGTTGGGCCGAGCTCCGCAATTCTTGCGAGGGGGTGCACGAGGTGAAAGCCATAGAATACTTCACAGCCGGGTGTCGAGAAGGTACCCTCCTCAAGCACAAGCTTCTCTGCGACGAGCCGGCTACCCTAGATGAGCTTCTGGACATAGCGGACAAGTACGCGACCGCCGACTCCTCAATGAAGACCGAGCTTCGGGTAGACACGTCCGGAAAAGTACTCAACCCGGCGCCCAAGACGCCGGCTGGGGATCCCGGCCGATGCACACACCCGAACGACCACAAGCGCAAGGGCCCCGCGCCGCCTCCCGCCAGTCGGCAGGTGGCCACAGTTGAAGACGTGCCGCCTGAAGGGCGGCCCGCGCCCAAGAAACCCAAGGGCGGCCGGCTGGCTTGGCAGCCGGCCTTCTCCTACGAGCAAACTCTCGACGCCCCCTGCAAGTTCCACAGCGGCGCGAAGCCGTCCAGCCACACAACCCGAAAGTGCCATTGGATCACCCGAATTTCCAAAGGCGAGGGGATCGCGCCGCCTCCGCCTGCCGGCCCGCCGCCTCCGCCTCCGCTGCCTCCGGCGGCTCGGCCCACAGTCGGAGCCGTGCATGACGAGTTCCCTGACGAGCAAGCAACCTACATCGTCTTTACGAGCCAGCCCAAAGACCGGCGCAGCAAACGCCGAGAGCACCAGGAAGTCAGCATGGTCGCTGCCAACCCCGCTGGACACATGCATTGGTCAGAAAAGCCCATCAGCTGGAGCCGGGCCGACCATCCAGAGGTGATGCCGTCTCCCGGCTCTTATGCGCTGGTCCTGGAAGCCACCCTCGCGACGGACAGACGCGCTGCCCGCTTCTCCCGCGTGCTGATAGACGGCGGGAGCAGCATCAACATCATGTACCGTGATACCCTGTCAAGACGAAGCAGCTCATGCCTACTCGAACAGTGTTCCATGGCATCGTACCCGGCCTGTCCTGCGCCCCCATTGGCAAAATCAAGATTGATGTACTCTTTGGGGACAAGGAGCATTTCCGCCGGGAAGCAATATGGTTTGAAGTGGTGGACCTGGAAAGCCCTTACCATGCATTGCTTGGCCGACCTACCTTGGCCAAATTCATGGCAGTTCCCCACTATGCATACCTCAAGATGAAGATGCCAAGAACCAAAGGCGTCATCACCATAGCCGGCGATTACAAGAAGTCCTCTGAGTGCGCAGCAGCCAGCAGCCGGCTGGCCGAGTCCCTTGTGATTGCCGAAGAAAAGAAGATGTTGGACCGAGTCGTGGCCATAGCCGGCAAGCAGTCGGCCGTGTTCCCCGACCCCAAGGAGCATGATGCTCAAGGATCTTTCCAGCCGGCCAAGGAGACGAAGAAGATACCTCTTGACCCCGAGCACCCAGAGAGGTTTGCCGTCATCGGGGCAAGCCTGAACAGCAAATAGGAAGGCGAGCTCGCCGATTTCCTCCGTGAGAATCGGGACGTCTTTGCATGGTCCCCCAAGGACATGCCGGGAGTTCCGAGGAAATTCGCCGAGCACAAACTGCACGTTCGAGAAGATGCAAAGCCAGTCAAACAACCCCTTCGCCGACTGTCGGAGGAGAAATGCAGGATTGTGGGAGAGGAGATAGCCCGGCTCCTGGCAGCCGGCTTCATTATGGAAGTTTTCTTTCCAGAATGGCTCGCCAACCCGGTCCTTGTGCTAAAGAAGAATAACAAGTGGCGCATGTGTATAGATTACACGAGCCTCAACAAGGCTTGCCCCAAAGATCCCTTTGCCCTGCCAAGGATTGACCAAGTGATAGACTCCATGGCTGGATGCGAGCTGTTGAGTTTCTTGGATGCTTACTCAGGATATCACCAGATAAAGCTAGATCCGGACGACCGCCTGAAGACCGCCTTCATCACGCCATTCGGAGCCTTCTGCTACTTGACTATGACATTCGGCTTAAGAAATGCCGGTGCCATTTTTCAGCGTTGCATGCAGAAGTGCCTCCTCAAGCAACTCGGCAGAAACGCTCACATCTATGTAGATGACATTGTGGTGAAGACGGAGAAGCACAGCACCTTGCTGGAAGACCTCAAAGAAACATTTGAGAACCTAAGCCGGTTCCAAATCAAGCTCAACCCCAAGAAATGCGTGTTCGGAGTGCCAGCCGGCCAGCTCCTAGGCTTCCTGGTCTCCGAACGCGGCATCGAATGCAACCCGGTGAAGATCAAGGCCATCGAGAGAATGGCGATCCCCACCAAGCTTCGAGACATCCAAAAGTTCACCGGATGCTTGGCCTCCTTGAACTGCTTCATCAGCCGGCTCGGAGAGAAGGCTCTCCCCCTCTACCGCCTCATGAAGAAGAGCACTCACTTCGAGTGGAACAACCAGGCCGATCAAGCTTTTCACGAGCTGAAGAAGATGCTGGCCACGCCGCCTGTCCTAGCGGCACCGACTGAGAAAGAGCCCATGCTCCTTTACATTGCCGCAACCAGCCGGTCCAGAGGCCGGTGTATTATTTGAGCGAGGTGCTGTCCACTTCAAAGCAGAACTACCCGCACTACCAGAAGATGTGTTACGGCGTGTACTTCACCGCCAAGAACCTGAAGCCCTACTTTCAAGAGCATCCCGTCACGGTTGTATGCACCGCCCCACTGGCCGAGATCATAGGCAGCCGGGACGCATCCGGCCGGGTGGCGAAATGGGCCATCGAGCTGGCCCCTTACACAATCTTCTACCAGCCCCGCACCGCCATCATGTCCCAAGCACTGGCCGACTTCCTCGTCGACTGGGCCGAGACCCAGTACCTACCGCCGGCTCCTGACTCCACCCATTGGCGCATGCACTTTGACGGGTCCAAGATGCGCACCGGCTTGGGAGCCGGCATTGTCCTTACCTCTCCCAAGGGTGAAAAGCTCAGATACACGCTGCAAATTCACTTTGCCGCCTCCAACAACGTGGCCAAGTATGAGGCGCTCATACACGGGCTCCGGCTTGCCAAGGAACTCGGCATCCGCCAGATCCTATGTTATGGCGACTCGGACTTGGTGGTCCAGCAATCATCCGGCGACTGGGATGCCAAGGACGCAAATATGGCAAGCTACCGCTTCCTGGTCCAACAACTCAGCGGATACTTTGAAGGATGCGAGTTCCTCCACGTACCGCGAGCCGACAACGAGCCAGCCGATGCCCTGGCTCGAATAGGCTCCACTCGGCAAGCAATACCAACCGGCATCGCTCTACAACGCCTCCTCAAGCCGTCCATCAAGCCGTCCCCAGAGTCCGATTCCATCTTCGTGCCGCCTGACCCCGACGCGGCCAGGTCCGGCTCGAAGAACCAAGCGGGCGACTCCGGGACTTCAGTAGTCGGCCCGGGGGCTTTGGCAACTGGCTCGGGGACTGCGGTAGCCGGCTCGGGGACTGCGGTAGCCGGCCCGGGGACTGCACCAGCACAACAGGCGGCGGCCGACTCCAGCATTTCACCACCCAGCCCGCCCACCCTGGTGGCAGTAGCCACATTGGCAGTAGGAGAAGTCGCGGCTCCGTCATGGGCTCAGTCCATCCTCAACTTCCTAGTAAACCAAGATCTGCCGGCTGACGAAGCAGAGGCAAGACAAGTCCAGCGTCGAGCCGGAGCATACACAATCGTCAACAGAGAACTCGTCAAGCGCAGTGTCACTGGAGTTCTCCAGCGATGCGTCGAGCAAGAGAAGGGCATTGCAATCCTCAGAGACATTCACCAAGGAGAATGCGGCCACCATGCGGCCTCAAGATCACTCGTCGCCAAAGCCTTACGCCATGGTTTCTTTTGGCCGACTGCCTTGGATGATGCCAAGGAATTAGTTAAATATTGCAAAGGGTGCCAACTTTTCAGCTCCAAGCAACACATGCCGGCTTCGGCACTCAAGACCATTCCCCTCATCTGGCCCTTCGCCGTTTGGGGACTGGACATGGTGGGCCCATTCAAGACGGCGCGCGGCGGCATGACGCATTTGCTCGTCGCCGTGGACAAATTCACCAAGTGGATTGAGGCAAAGCCGATCAAGAAGCTGAATGGGCCGACTGTTGTAACATTCATCACAGACATAACAACTCGGTACGGCGTGCCACACAGCATCATGACCGACAATGGCACGAATTTTGCCAAAGGAGCCTTGGCACGTTTCTGCGCAGCCCAAGGTATTCGGCTGGACTTAGCGTCCGTCGGCCACCCGCAGTCAAATGGCCAGGTCGAGCGAGCCAACGGCCTCATCCTCTCCGGCATCAAGCCTCGACTGGTCGTACCTCTGGAGCATTCAGCCGGCTGTTGGCTCGATGAGCTGTCGGCTGTCCTCTGGAGTCTGCGCACTACACCAAACAAGTCAACCGGCTTCACCCCTTTCTTCCTTGTGTATGGTGTTGAGGCGGTCATCCCAACTGACGTCGAGTTCGACTCGCCTCGAGTAACCATGTACACTGAAGCGGGGGCCAAGGAAGCACGGGAAGACGGTGTAGACCTGCTGGAGGAAAGCCGGCTGTTAGCCCTCAGCTGGTCTGCCATCTACCAGCAGGGTTTGCGCCGCTACCACAGCCGGAAGGTCAGGCCAAGATCTTTTCAAGAGGGCAATCTTGTGCTCCGGCTGATCCAGCGAACAGCCGGCCAGCACAAGCTCTCGGCCCCTTGGGAAGGCCCCTTCGTCATCAGCAGAGCTCTAGGCAACGACTCCTACTACCTGATCGATGCACAGAAGCCGAAGGCACGCAAGAGAGACGACTCCGGCAAGGAGTCGGAACGACCATGGAACGCCAACCTCCTTCGAAGATTTTACAATTGAAATGCAGTATGTATCACGCTAACTTTTGTATTAAGTACGAGACAATAGGCCCCCCGAGGAGGGCTCGGGGACTGCCATCTCTTATCTATGAATGAAAAATATCATGCTTATGACTTTGTCATTTCATTTACTTGTTCCGTCCGGCACCGGGTTCGACTAGTCGGCCCAGGGACTGGCCGACTGGAGTTATATTAGAAGTCCTACCCGCAGTCAGACAAGTAGTGTGCCGGCTCCCAAGCTTTCTCTTGCCAAAAGTCGCAGTTCGAAGAACCGGCTGTCCGACTGGCAAGAGTTAAAGGCAGGAACGGGCGCCCACACGAAAAACGGCTAGGGACTAACGGACTAATATAACAAAAGCCGATTTTTCTCCCACCGCCGAATGGCTACCAGAGTAGCCGGCCGGCCGGTTTCCATTCACTTCACTTCAATCCAAGAAAGCTTAAGTACTTGCCTCCCCAAAGAGGGAAGGCGGCAAAGGAAAAAGCCTAAGGATAAAAAGCATATGCAAATGGAAACCAAACATGCACGTAATAATATTTACATAAAAAACCTCCGAGAGGCCAGCATTCAACATAGTTTGGATACACCCCCAGTGGGTGGAACTGCGAATACTTAGTGAAGATTGTTCAAAAGACAATAAGCAGGAAAAATAAGGACGGCAGGTCAAGCCGGCGGAGTGACCGACGAGCCGGGCTGGTTGGCGGAGACGGTTGTGCCGGCTGAAGGAGCGGCCGGCTGGCGAACCTCGGCTTGGTCACCGCCTCCCACAGAAGGCGCGCTTCCACATGCCTCGTTGCTGGAGGCACGGTCGGCCTGAGGTCGGCCGGTTGTTCCACCAGCCGGCTCGACGTCTTCGCCGCCCTCCTCCTCGTCATCCTCGCCCCCGTCACTTGAGGCGATCTCCTGCGCCGAATCCTCGCCCACCGCCGGGTTCAGCCCGAACCACTCCTCCGGCTGGGCAACACCGTCATCATCGATCTCGGGTGCAAAAACGCTGATGTCGGTGCACTCGGCGATCATTGAAGCCCGCTGGGCGATAGCCGGCCTCACCTCTTCCAGCTCCGCGTCGGCCTCCATCCGCCAAGTGCGCAGCTGGTCCAGGCTCACCCCTGGGTACCAAGCCCGAACGAACTCCAATGCCCGCCCGGCTCCGAGGCGGGCCGCCGATGCCTGCCAAGCCTCAAAGCGACCAACTATGACCTCCAGCCAGTCGGCAATCCGGCTTGGGGTGCAGGGGACCGTCTCGCCAGGCCAGAGGGCGGCCAACACTTGCGCCCCGCCACGTTGGAGCCGGCGAAGCATCCGATGAGCCGGCTGCAACCGTGCCTGGACAGCCAAGAGCTGCTCCTCAAGCGTCCGGTTTGCATCCAGCGCGATGTTGGCCCCCGCCTGACGGCGCGCCTCGCGATGGGCCTCGATGCTTTGGGCGGCAAAGGCGGAGTAGCCGGGGAAGTAGTCTGCACCAAAAAACAAGCAGCAGCTCAAGTTAAGCCAAAGACCCAGGCGGCAAGGAGCAGGAGAGGGGCGAGGAAGGCGGCTTACCGTCGATCAAATCCTCGATCCGGCCGAAGCCTTCATCCAGGGCTCGCCGGGTCTCAGCCCAGCTTGCCGCCTCGGTCTCATACTCTGCCTTCAGGGCGGCGTCGCTATCCTGCGCCGCCTGTAGGGCCGCCTTGTGGCTCTTATCCTGGTCGGCCAGCTTCTTGGCCAGGCGATCACGCTCCTGGACCAAGGCAACATACTCGGCATCCTTGGTATGAAGGGAGGCCTTCGCTTCGCCGAGCTCCTTCCTCAAGTCGGCGTTGGCCCCTGAAGACAAAGAAAAAGAAAAACCAATAAGAAAAGAGTCGTCAAGAAAGATCTGACCCGACTGCTCAGCAGTCGGCCCGAATCTCGAGGACTACACCCAGTGGGTGCGCTGACGCGCCCCCACAGGAGACAGACAAGATCGAGTACTTACTTCGGCTGTCGGCCAGGTCGTCGGTCCTCCGGCAGCACGGAGGTTGTGATATTCCTGGAAGTTCAGACAAGAGACAAAAATAAGGTAGCCGTCAAGAAAGATCCGACCCGACTGTGCAACAGTCAGCCTGAATCTCGGGGACTACACCCAGTGGGTGCGCTGACGCACCCCCACGGAAGAAATTAAGAGAGCAAAGCGGCCAAGAATGAAGGACTCACCCGGATGGTGGCTCGCGTCGACAGGAACTCCTGGGTGAACTGTTGCAGCAGGGCGGCCTGAGCTTGCAGCCGGCTTCGGACCCCTTGAGCCGCCACATTCAGCTCGCCAGTCCCCCCGCTGGGAGTCCACTCGGACGTGGCGGTGCTGGCCGCCTCCAGATCTTCCGCCGACTGGCCTGCGCCCGCGACTCGGCGCAACTCCGGTGGAGCGGCGCCTCCCCCTGCGCGCCGGCCCATCGCCGGCTGCACCTCGAGGCTGGCTCTGTTCCCCGGCTCGCCCCCGGTCGGCCCCTCTGGCGCCGCTGACGATTGGCCGCCTTGGCCCGCTCCGGTTGGCGCTGCTGGCGGCGCTTTCCTCGCAAAGGCCACGGGGTCCTGCCCCCTCTCCATCAATGGCGGGTCTTGGACGATCTCCTCCGCCAAGGGCAATGGGGTGTCGGGGGCCACGGCTCGGAGGGGAATGGCGAGCAGC
This sequence comes from Triticum dicoccoides, assembly GCF_002162155.2. Lineage (NCBI taxonomy): Eukaryota > Viridiplantae > Streptophyta > Magnoliopsida > Poales > Poaceae > Triticum > Triticum dicoccoides. The sequence goes on from NC_041382.1 coordinate 85,020,926, forward strand.
GGAGGCTGGTTGCACGAACCCTCCGCCTCCGTCTCCGCGGTCGCCGCCTCCATCTGGGCCTTGGCTGCCACGTCGGCCTGCTCCCTCGCCGCCTGGGCGACCGCTTTCTCTGCTGCCTCGCGCTCCTCCCGCGCTTCACGGGCATTCCGCTCTGTGGCCTCCTTGAGGTCGGCGCGGGGGTCCACGCGGCGGGAGCTTGAAGAACCTCCAGCCGGCCCAACTACGGAGCCGCCCGGACCACGCTCAAGGGAAAGCGGCGCCCTGTCCAGCAAGCGGAAGAAATTAAGAAGAATGCTCGAACAAGAAGAGAATGATGTAGAGCATGCGACAAGGCAATTGACGACTTACGCTGAGACCGCCTGAGGCTGCTTCACCGCCTTGCGGAAGCGGGCCGCTTTCGCAGCCGCCTCGTCTCGCTTGGTTGCCGCGGTGGAGGCTTTGGACTTCTTCGGCCGACTGCCGAAGAGGCCTGAAGCGGCCGACGCTTCTGTGCACCGCCGCAGGCAGCCGGCGCGATGGACGAGCCCGCGCCCTGATGGTCGGCCGCCGGCTGGCGACGCGGGGCGACTTCGGTTTCGAAATCATCTGGCCAGTCCTCGAAGCTGGCGGTGAGCCTTGCGCCCCCGGGCTCGGCGTTGTCCCCCACGACGGCGTCTTCCATGGCGGCCGCCCCCAAGTCCGGGTCGTCGACGTCGTCCGCCGTGCGGTCGGGGGCATACTGGCGTTCTATCCCCGCTGCCCCGGTCGTCGGCGGGAGAAGAGGGTTCTGCTAAGAAGAACCGACTGATCAGAAGCCGGCCATCGTGAAGCCGGCCACCAACAAGAAGAAGAAAAGGAAAACTTACCACGGGCGGAGGGTTGGCGCGAGAGTACGGCGCCTTGCTGTATCACCAGTCCTCGGCGAGCTTGCAGTTGGAGATGTAGTTTAGCATGTACGATACCTCCGCATGAGGCATCTCCCTGGTGCTCAGCCGGCATGGGTCGAACCGGCCGCTCATCTGGCACATCATGTGGGGCCGGCTTTGGAGAGGAGATATCCGGCGCTCCACGAAGGCGGCCACCAAGTCGGCCCCTCTCAGACCTTCCGACTGGATCATCACCCGAAGCCGGGAGACGGCAGCATTCCCGGCCTGAGACAGTGATCGGGACCGAAAACTCCATGAGGGCTGCCTCCCAGCCGGCGGGCCGGCTATGTAAGCCGACAGGTTGACGTGGTCTCCTTGCTCAGCGACGTTCTTCACGTAGAAGTATGACTTCTGCCAGATCTTCACCGACTGGATCAGGGGGATGGGCGGGAACGGGTTGTTCTCGCCCGCCCTCCTCATGGCGATGAAGGCCCCGCAGGGGGCGGGCACGCCGGCGATGACGGTGCCGAGTTTGCTCTGGAAGAACTCCCCCCAGAGCTCCAGCGTGGGGAGCAGCCACAAGCAGCCTTCGCAGAGGGAGACGAAGGCCGACAGCAGCATCACCGCATTGGGCATGAGGTGATGCGGCTGAAGGTTGTAGAACTCGAGGAAGGAGCGTAGAAATCCGCTCGCCGGAAGGCCGAAGCCGCGTAGGAAGTGCGAGCGGAAGACGACCCGCTTGCCCTCCTCCGGTGCCGGCGAGATCTCCGTCTCCGGCGCCAGGCGGACCCGCACGAGGTTGGCGTCGGGCAGGCGCCGAGTCTGGCGGAGGAACGCAACATGGTCCTCATGGACGTTGGAGCCGTCCCATGAGCTCGACAACGCCATGGGAGCAAGACGATGTGGCAGCGCGGCGGCGCTGAGACGGGAGGTTGCGGCGGCAACGAGAGGAAGAGAGGAGGACGAGAAGGGGTGGAGCGAGAGAGAGCGTGCGAACCTCTGTCGCTCCCCCTCCTCCCCCTACTTATAGGCTCGCGTGGCGGAATCGAGGAGGCGCGGCGTGGGGAAGCATGGGGATCGATCGTGCCCACTCCCCCACGTCCCGCGATTACTGTGCCATGACGGCGGAATAAAACCGCCGCGGGAAGGCGAGCGGTCCATGTGGGCCACGGAAGATCCGCGCTCGGACCGAGGCCTGCGAGTGGCGGGCCCGGGCCTGCGGCGACGTCCCGTCGCGCGCGTGCGTTGGCAGGATTTCCTCGCCACGTGGTCCGCGTTCCCGCCTACGAGAACCGGAGCTCTCTGAAGTCGGCATGCACAAGCAAAGCCGGCTCTTCAGGATAGGAAGCTGACCAAGCTTCTCGTCCCTCTGTCCGCCTCGAAGCTTGATCAGCTTCGGGGACTACTGTCGGAGTAAATAGCCATGGGTAGCCTAGCCGGCTTCCCCTGGCCCTTTTGAAAAAATTACGAGCCCGCCCAGCTCTCAGGAATCCAAGACGTGGGGCCGCCTTCCCCTTGCTGGCTGTCACCCAGGCCAGCTCGAAGAAGGCGGCCCGACTTTACCCCTCATGAAGAAAACCATGGGAGGCCGACTCGAAGAAGCTGGCTCCAAGATGCCGACTCCAAGAAGCCAGCCATGAGGAGGCCGACTCCAAGAAGCCGGCTCCCATAAAGCGGTCGAGACCGTACCCTCAAAGTTTGCATCCACCTAGCGGCGATGAGACGGGGTGTGGCTACAGTAAAGCCTGCCACCCCCGAATCCCGGAGCACGCCTGGCACAGTGCGCCGTACGGAGTGGCCATGACCCGTCCGGCGCGGCACTGTTGCCATGTTGACCCTGATGTCATCCACGACGGGCTACCAGTACGGCCCACGGGCGGTGGGCCCCTTCGGGCAGAGAGACACCCGAAGGCGGCCTGGCCTCCCCCAATCGGCCTGAGACGGGGCCGGCTTCCCGCAGCCGGCTCGCTTCCCCCCTCGAAGAGGACGCCCCATTAAGGAGACAAGACGTAGTAAGGCTACGGTAATCGCCCGCCGGACGGCGGCACTGTAGCCACGCTTACCTCGACGAAGCCCTCGTCATCAGGATGAGGCAACAGTAGCCAGCCATCGACAAGACCCTTGGCAGTGGGGCCTACCTGTTGCCAAGGAGTTGGTAGCCGGCGGGACCCACCAGCCGGCGGGCCCCAGCAGTCGGTGCAGGAGCCGGCGAGCGCGGTCACAGACGGCTGGGCCCCGCGCCCAGTCGGATTACCATTGTACCCCCGGGGGGTAGGCCTATATAAACCCCCCGGGGCACCCATGCAAAGGTTCGACCCTCAGCTAGTTTTAGATACCACACCAGGAGAAGAAGCAAGCTAGCCGTGCCCTTCTTCCTCCTCCCACCAAACAGCTCAAGGAGCATTGTGTAGCTACTTGTCCATTAGTGATCATGTGGAGACCCCGCAGAGCAGCAGTAGGGGTGTTATCTCCACGGAGAGCCCCGAAGCTGGGTAAGATTTGCCGGCGTGCATGTCTTCGCCTCATCCCATTTCCAGGCACCGGTGACGTCTTACTGGCTCCCACAATGATAAGCCACCCGTTGGCATATGTCGCACCTACCACCCGACAGAGCCCAAGACGGCGTCATCACCAGTGCTTTGTGCAGGCGAAGACTGCTTTTTTCAGGATAGTTGATACTTGCTGTCCCCCTTCAAATTAGCCCGCCATTGTTGGCTCCCTTCCCGCTCGATATTTGGGAAGAGGACCAGGGCCTCTATAAATAGGACCAGCCACCCACAAAGCAAGGGGGTTGGAAAAAAGAGTAAGAGAAAGGCAGTGAGTGAGTGAGAGAGAGAGAGAGAAAGGTGGCTGAACTCCTCCTAGCAGTTCATCGCCCCAGCCAAGAACAGACCCTCACGACGCTGTTCTTCCTTGTATCGTTCATCATCATCAGCCCCAAGAGGCAATCCACCCACCACACACTGGAGTAGGGTATTACAGCACAACGGTGGCCCGAACCAGTATAAACCTTGTGTCTCTTGTGCGGTTCTTTCAGTAGTCTAGATCTTTGCGAGACGGAGAGGTAGAAGACGTAATCTCCGCGTGCACCCCAGTGTTCGAACCTTAAGGGTCTGCCGGAACCCAAAATCCGACAGCAATGGTTCAAGTACAGGTTTGTGACCCAGGAATAGGCAGAGAAGAATGCCATCAAGCGACCATGGGGAGACATCCTATACAGAAACCTTCAACCCAGGTCCAGAGATGAATCCATTGAACAAGGATTCTATCCCTGCATGGTCCGTGGACCACAACTTGCAGATGCTGATCCATCGTCATTGCTATAGTGTCGTGACGACAATCTGTTCAAGTGCAACTTCCAGTTTGCCAAGAACTCTGCTAAGCAAAACAAGAAGACATTGGGACTAGACTTCAACCCTGGTCCTTCTGCTCCCTGTGCCGATGGCACCCGCGAAGCTGAACCCAATCTTGTTGGGCCCTTCTACAACCTAGAAGGTCTCATCACTCATATCATGGTTCAAGGGATAGCCGTGGATGAGCCTGCAGATGACGCTGAATCTGATGAAGCGCCTGCACCGCCGAAGCCAAAGAAACTGAAGAAGCCTAAAGCTTCAAAGCCTGCTCCTGCACCAAAGGTCTTACATGCGAAGCCACTGGCTACTGCACCTCCTGAAGACAGTGTGCAGTCTGAAGATCTATCACGTATCTCCAAGAAGACTGAGATGAGAAAGAATACTGATCAGGCACTGACTGCTGCTGCTATTCTGCGCAATGACGCCATTGATCTGTCCAGCGATGAAGATCTTGCAGATGACGCTCTTGAGCAACTGATCAAGAGGAAGGAAGAAGCAGAGATCTTCAATGAGGCAACCATCCATAACTTCATCGATGAGTGGTTTGACACGCCCAACCTCAGCTTTGAATACCTGCAACTTCCAATTGGCCTCACTGTCGCCTTCACTGGCGCCATTACTTCTGAGCTATCTCTAGCTCAGCGCATCGTTGAACTGAAGCAAAAGATCAACTATGAGAAAGCTCAGTTCAAGAAGCACATGGCCAAGCTCAGCGTGCAAGATGTGAAAAACTTCAAGATTATGCTGCACGAGCTCAAGGAAGCCTTTCTCAAAAAGCGTGAAGAAGCTCAAGGTTCTCGTGAACGCATGAAGAGCCTGGCTGACAAGTGTGTGCAAGCCTACAATGAGGCTGAGAAGCGCAAGGCTCTTGGTCGTCCTGGCATCGACCCAAGGATGGCTACATGAAGAAGAAGCCCTCAACTGACCAATCTGTACCTTCGAGGCAGGAAGAACCTCGCATAGTCTTCCCAAGCAGCATGACTGGCTTGAAGCCAAAGGTCAGGTCAACTGCTTCAGAACTAAAGAAGACAAGGACTGCTAAGACTGAAGCCAGAAAAAGGAAAAATCCGGAAGCTTCTGATGTCGCTCCCTCTAAGAAGAAGCGCAAAACCAAGAAGGATCGGGCTGCTCCCACAGAGCCCTTATTGTTGACCCATCTCAATGGTTCGCCCTACATCTGAACACCACGAGCGCCAACTGGTTGTTCATGAGCCTGCTTCCACAGAGGCTCATGAAGCTGAAGACATTGGTCACCATGACAATGTTGAAGATGATGTAGTTCTTCCTTAGATCGAGAACCAACTGGTATCATCGCCTGTGCTCATGCACAACGAATTCATCAGCATTGGTCGTCCTCTGACGCCAATTGCTCAGGATGCATCGTGGGCTGATCACCCACAACAACAAGACACCCCGAGTACTCCCCAACAACAAGTCACACCACCTGTGCCAGACGAAGAAGACGACTTTGAGGCCCAGTCAACTCCATCTTCACAGGCGTCGCCAGCGCTACGCAGGCTTCGCAAAGGAACAAGGCCTCAAGTCCCTCTTTCGAGCGTTCCAGAAGGAGAAGTGCCCCAATCTGTTGCACGTCAAGTGTTCCCAGAAGCCACTCCGACTGTGAATGTCTCCGTGTCTGAAGCCAAAGGTGCTGAAGACAATCCAGCTGCATCAGCCGATGACAAACAAGAAGAAGATCGCATCCCTACACCCCCCAATCTCTGAAGAAGATGTTCCTGAAGTGAACGTGTCTGTGCCCGACCCTCCAGCTCATCAAGTGGAGGTTGAGAATCTTGAGGCTGCCACCACCAACACAAATGAAGCCAATGACGTAGTCATGGCTGAAGCAAATGTGGAGCCTGCACCAACCAATGTGCCAGAGGCCAATGAAGCCAATGATGCACCTGCAACAGATGTGCATCCTAACACCTCTGCTGATGCCACTGCTCCTGTTCCGCCACCAAGGCCACACACTATCGAGCAAGCATTCAACTATGGTCAACTTGTCATTGTCAAATGGCCTTTTCTGACTCCTCCGCCTGCTACTGGTCCTCAGTTTGACTATCACGTTGAGCACAGGCCTCAGGTTCAGAAGCCAATACCAAGGTTGCCTAGGTTTCCAAGCACTGCATCTGCACCCGGATCGTTCAATGTCAGTGGCTTCAGGGCACACAACACCTTCTTTGATAGCGCCAAGAACCCCTACACCAAGGCAGGAATATCTTCTGATCGGTTCTAGAGTTATCAGCAGCGCAGTTATTACTCATGCATTCTGTACAATCAAGGTCGCATTTTCCCACATATGCGTCTTGACACTGAAGCCATAACTGGACTGCCCTGTTTGGAAGAAGCTCTGGATTGCTTCAGAGAGTCAGGCTTGCTGCAGTTCGTCACTGATAAGGAGCACTGGAATGAAGAATTGCTGCTCCAATTCTATGCCACTCTTCATATCCATGGCTACAACAGGGATCCGAAGACTTGGGTCCTTGAGTGGATGACATGCAATGTTCATCATGAAGCCAAAGCCTTTGATATCATTGAGCTTGCTGGCCTGCCCACTCCAGGAGATCTGTATGAACCTGGTTGTCAGCTTCACAGTGCTGCTATGGAAAGCATCTTCCACAAGCCTGAGCCCAATATGAGTCAGATGCTTAGCATGATGAAGCCTTTGCCTCTAGATGCTGAATATCCTAAGGAGTTCTATGTTGAAGACCTTGAGTATTTACCACGTACTATCTATCACATCATCAAGAGAACTCTCTGGCCCATCAAAGGACATTCTCCACATGCCAAGCTAGAAGGTGCAATGAAGACGTTGGTCTTTCATATTCTTCATGGCAAAAGCTTCAATGCACAAGACTTCTTCATTTGCCAGCTTGCTGCATCAGGATCTAACATTTTTGGCTTGAAGTTTTACGCTCCATGGGTTATGCGGCTGATCAAACTGCACTCAGCTGTCACCTATCAGCCCTCTGCTCTTAATCATCAGATCTTTCTGCCTGACGTCGATATGTCAGTTGAAGCCATCTATCCAGAGCCTGCCAAGGAGCCTCTTAGTCTTCAGAATGCTGAGAATCAAAGCTTCTTTCAAAACATTGAAGGAGTTCAAGCAGTCTCTCGTGTTTATCCTCTGGCTGGCACTACACGTGCACCTCACCATGCCCTCACTGAAGCCACCGAAAGCACCATTGCCCAATGGCCCAAGAAGCGATCCCGTGTTCTCAATGACCGCGAGCTTCTGGTTGCCCTTCATCAGAAACAGGATAGGCATCATGACTGGTTGAAGCGCCAAATGCAATGCCTCTTGGTGGACGTAAACAGGATTCGCAATCTTGCCACCAAAAATGCCTTTGTTGCCCATGAAAATTGTCGGTGTACATGGAAAGGGCTGACGCTTATGTGCTCTGAGGATGATCTTCAAGAGGATGGCTTCTCTGAACGCTTCAAGTTTGACTCAACACCTCCAAGAAGGACTGTGCTGCGATGAAGTCCGTCTCTTGAAGACTCTGAGTTCTCTTCCTCCGCGACAACTGTGAATGCCAGAGTGATCGATGACGACGACGATGCTACTTCACCGCCCCCTACTTCTGCACACATTGACACTGCCCCGAGTTCGTCTGCACCGCCTAACAACACCAACGACCCTGCTGCTTCACCTACTCCTCCTGGGAACGAGTAGATGCTCTATGTCTTCAAACCTTTTTGGTCCTTACTGACAAAAGGGGGAGAAGCATATGAGTTTGATAGTCTTCAAGCGGGTCCATATTGGCGCTTGCTTTATATTTTGCCTAGTGTTTACAACTCTTGCGTTTTGATACATTTGGTTCTTTGAGTTGTAACACTTAAACTTGATGGTCGTCTGCTACTTATTTGCTATTCTGTGATGCGATGATAAATTCTGCATGTGCGATGATAAATTCCGCACTTAGATCATTTTGCAGACGTCCATTTTTCACTATGCATGTCATTATCTTCACATACTTTTCATGCATGATAAATTGTCATCATAAGTTAAAGAGGATCTCCACAAGTACAACCTGCCATGTGCATTTGCATTCCAAAAGCAAATTACTTATATGCACATCTTTAGGGGGAGCCCTTGCAACTTATGAAGACAATCCCCTATCCTTTACAATTTCACATATTATATTCCCCGTTGAAAACTTCAACTAGTTTGTCATCAATCACCAAAAAGGGGGAGATTGTAAGTGCATCTAGTGCCACCCCTAGTTGGTTTTGGAGTATTGACGACAAACCTAGTTGAGGGACTAATGTGTTTGTGAGAATTGCAGGATAACACAGGTAGAAGTCCCTCATTGATTCGGGTTTCCCACCAGAGATGACCCCTAAAAATGTAAGAAGACATTGAATACAAAGGTGGTATGTGAAGACATTCACATTGAAGACTATGGCAAGAGAAGACATCACATGAAGACTATGGAGCGCGAAGACTTAGTTCTTTCGTCGTTCTTTTTCTTATTTGTTGAGTCATAGGAACCACCGTACTGTTAAGTGGGGTCCAAGAGAACCAGTTAGACTGACTGAAGTGATGCTTAACCAAAATCCTATGTCTTCGAGTGAAGACTATGAGAGCAAATCTTGTCCAGAGTTGGATAAGTCAGCTTTGCTTGTAGCCCAAGTAAAGTTGTCGTGTGTGTTTGAAATCTGACCGTTGGAACACGTGTCAGTTCCTTAGTGACCCAGGGTCATTTCGGACAAATCAGGTCGGGTTGCCTAGTGGCTATAAATAGCCCACCCCCTACAACCATAAACGGTTGGCTGCTCAGAGTTAGAGTACGGCTTTTGTCGTTTGAGAGCAACCCACCTCGAAGCCTTTGAGAGAGAATTCCTTGCGAGGATAAAGCCCTAAACACCCAGAGCCAAAGAGTGTTAGGCATCACTTAAGTCTTCCTGTCTGTGTGATCTGAAGACTTATTACACTTGAGGACTATGAATCCTCTAGCCGGTTAGGCGTCGCGTTATGAGCATCCAAGAGTCATTGTGGATCGCCGGTGAACGAAGTCTGTGAAGGTTTGGAAGTCTACCTTGAAGACTTACCAGAGTGATTGGGCGAGGACTGGGTATCCTTAGCTCAAGGGGAATAAGGTGAAGACAAGGTCTTCTGAGTTGAATCTCAGCCTCCCCAACCAGACGTACAGTTGTCACAGCAACTGGAACTGGTCCAACAAATCATTGTCTTCAACGAGTCACTGGTTTCATCCTTCCCTTCCCTTTGCTTACTGTTGGTCCTTGTGAAGTCATTGTATGATTGCATTATCTTTTGTCTTCACTGAGTGACTACTTGTTCTGATTGGCTTCACAATATCTTCCTATCTGATCTTACTACCTAGCTGCTATTAGTCATTATGCTTTCACTTCATTGAATACTTGACTATGGTTTGCCTAGTGTAGTCTACCTTCCGCTGCATGGTAATAGGTTTATTTCTATCGTTTGTCTTCAAAACTTCCATGTTTTGAAGACTTCCATAAAAATCGCCTATTCACCCCCGTCTAGTCGATCACTAGCACTTTTAGTTAGGCGTAGCGTTCTGAGATCCAAGAGTCATTGTGGATCGCTGGTGAACGAAGTCTGTGATGGTTTGGAAGTCTACCTTGAAGACTTACCAAAGTGATTGGGCGAGGACTGGGTGTCCTTAGCTCAAGGGGAATAAGGTGAAGACAAGGTCTTCTGAGTTGAATCTCAGCCTCCCTAACCAGACGTACAGTTGTCACAGCAACTGGAACTGGTCCAACAAATTATTGTCTTCAACGAGTCACTGGTTTCATCCTTCCCTTCCCTTTACTTACTGTTGGTCCTTGTGAAGTCATTGTATGATTGCATTATCTTTTGTCTTCACTGAGTGACTGCTTGTTCTGATTGGCTTCATAATATCTTCCTACCTGATCTTTACTACCTACCTACTATTAGTCATTGTGCTTTCACTTCATTGAATACTTGACTATGGTTTGCCTAGTGTAGTCTACCTTCCGCTGCATGGTAATAGGTTTATTTCTATAGTTTGTCTTCGAAACTTCCATGTTTTGAAGACTTTCATAAAAATCGCCTATTCACCCCCCCTCTCTAGTTGATCACTAGCACTTTCAATTGGTATCAGAGCAAGGTACTCCCTTGTTCTGTGTGATTTGGTTTAACCACCTGGAGTTTTAGTTATGTCGACTGCAGGGATAATTAAAGTCTCCGCTGCATGCCCCGTCTTCAATGGAACTGAATATCCCTACTGGAAGAATAAGATGCGCATGCATCTTGAAGCCATTGATGTTGACCTATTGTATGTCGTCAAGAATGGGGTTCCCAAGGCTGGTGAAGGTGTCACCGCTGCTGATGTCAAGAAGTTCGTTCAATTGGACTCCACTGCCAAGAACATCATCTGTGGTCATCTGACCAAAGGACAGTATGGCCGCGCGAGTGCTTTGGAAACATCTAAGCTAGTATGGGACTGGCTCTCCAAGGTCAATGAAGGCGTCTCAACCCAGAGAGATCAGAGAATCAGTGTCCTTCGCAACCTCTCCAACCGCTTCAAGAGAAATGACAATGAGAATGTCCAGCTCACGTTTGATCGACTCACTGACATCACAAATGAGCTTCAAGCTCTCGGCACCACTAAGATCACCAAGCATGAAGTCGTCAAGACACTCCTGAGATCACTTGACAGCTCGTTTGACACCCTAGCCCTGATGATTCAAGAACGTCCTGACTTCCTTGAGAGGCTCAACACACACGAGTTTCAGCTTTCTGAGAAAAGAGACATCTACGGTCCCAACTATGGGCGAACTCATGCCTTGAAGGCAAAAGTTGTCTCCTCATCTGAAGAAGAATCTGACAGCAGTTCTGATGATCCTAAAGACATTGGAAAGGAGCTTGCTATGCTTGTGAAGAAGTTCCAAAAATTCACCAAGAAGAAAGGCTTCAGAAAGTCTTCATGATCAAGCTCAAGGAATGATGAAGCTTCTGCTCATGACTACAAGAAGAGAACATGCCACAAGTGCAAGAAACCTGGCCACTACATCTCTGAGTGTCCATAGTGGGACAATGAGAACAAGAAGAAGAAGAAGAGCATGGAGTATGACTCTGGCGACAAGAAGAAGAAGAAATACTCAAAGTCTTCTTCCAAGTCTTCCTCAAAGTCTTCATCACACAAGAAGAGCTCATCTGGGAAGGCACGTGCGTTTGTTGGCAAGGAAATGGATTCATAGGAGGAGTCCGCTTCTGAGGAGGCGGAGGTGGAGTCTGAGGAGGAGTCCGGTTCTGGCGTTGCGAGTCTGGCCACACCATACGTTGCCAAGTCCATCTTCAACACTGAAGACAATGACTTCATCACCGACACCGATGCAAATGACAAGGACTACTCTGCTCCTACCTACTGCTTCATGGCACGTGGTGCCAAGGTAAACACACGCACTACTCACTATCAAACATCTAGTGAAGATGACTCTAATTGCGGTTCCAAACCCAGCTACAAAACACTTGCTAAAATTGCAACTGAACAACAGAAAGCTATGGAACATATTCAAAAACTGTTAGACAAAAGCGATGATCTGTTAGACGCTGAAATGACTCGATCTCAGTCCTTAATTGAAGACATAAAAAATCTTCACGTTAAGTATTAGGAACTTGAAAGTCGTCATGAAACGCTCTCAACAACTCATGAAAAGATTTCCTATGATTATCTTCAAAGGAAGCAAGATCTTGAGAAATTGAGAGCGGCTCATGAAGATCTTCAAAAGGAAAATGAGTCACTTCGCGCCGAACAGATCAGTTCCGCTCAGGAAGGATTTGAACCACCATGTCTTAAATGCATTGAGCGTGATAATGCTACTTCTGTTGCTGAATGTTCTACTGCTGCTACTATTGCAATATCTTCAACTACTGATGTGGTAACTAACCCCTCTGCTGAGGATGCCACTGCTATTGCTGATGAGAATGCTAGGTTGAAGACGTTGCTTGAAACAGGGATGTACAAAAGTCTCAAAGGGCATCAGACACTATGTGATGTCCTCAAAAGGCAGATCCTGAACCAAAACCCTAGGAAAGAGGGTGTTGGGTTCGAAAGGAAAATGAATGCTGATGGCTCTTACTAGAAACCTGAGCAGTACCCCAAAACCACATGGGTTGCTGCAAAGGGACCTTCAGTGGTTCCATCCACCCTATCTGGCTTCGCTTGTGCTAATCCTATTGTTATTGATGAATCCTTTGATGCAAACTATAAACTGTTTAAGAATCAGAATGGTGAAGTGTTTGCCAGGTATATTGGTACTAACTGCAGGAATGGGCCGCCTATGAAGAAAGTCTGGGTGCCGAAAAGGTGTTTGGAGAATCTTCCTGTGAATGTCGTCATGACACCACAAGTGAAGAAGACAAACCCTAGACCACATGCTGCATATGGTCCAAATGCTTCATACAGACAGAGGACTCACCTGAGTCGCACTAACGCAAATGTTTTGCAGGGAAACCTTACTCAGGCCTATGAATATGAGTGCGTTTCATCAAACCGCCATGTTTATAAGACCAAATACTATTCTGCTTATCCTTATGAGTACTATTGTCCACCTGCAAGACTTTTTGCTAGGGCTCCAAAGCCAAAGTTCTCAGATGCTGCACTTAGACTCATTGCTTCGAAGCCACCCTTGAAGATGTGGGTGCTACGAAAGCTTAACTCTCTTTTGCAGGGAAAGGTCTCCAGCCGAAAACCAAAATCGTCGGAAGCTATTGCTGGGGACCTTAAACATCTTGTAGGGCACAAGATCAAATGCCCAAATGGTCTTATCATGTATTTTGTTCCTGAGTCGCTTGCCACTTGCTCTATCAGTCGTAACCTTGATTTAAGCTTTCATAATCCACTTGCTTGTCAAATGTTTATGCTTCACAATTCTCTTCGAGAAGCCTATCCCCCTAACTGCACTGTAGGGTACGACACCAGCTGCTTCAGAATGGATTATTGATAGTGGGTGTACTAATCACATGACTGGAAAGCGAAGCCTTCTCATGGACTCAACCTTACGTCCATCTGACAAAAGTCACATCACATTTGCTGACACTGGTAAAAGCAAGGTATTGGGTCTAGGTAGAGTTGCAATCTTAAAGGATCAACACATGGATAAAGTCATGCTTGTTGAATCCCTTGGTTTCAACTTAATGTCTGTCTCAATGCTTTGCGATTTAAACAAGATTGTGATGTTTGGAAAATATTGTTGCCTTGTTCTAATGGAATCTGACAAGTCTCCAGTGTTTGAAGGGTATCAGAAAGATGATTTGTACGTGGTAGATTTCTCAGCAGGACCACAACTTGCCGTATGTCTTCTAGCAAAAGCTTCTGAATGCTGGCTCTGGCATCGGAGGCTAGGGCATGCTGGCATGAGGAACCTCCACACTCTTGCAAGGAAGAAGCATGTCATAGGCATCGAGGGCGTCAAGTTCAAGAAGGATCACTTATGCGGTGCCTGTGAAGCTAGAAAGATGACAAGGGCCAAGCATCCCTCAAAGACAATCATGACAATGACTCAACCCTTCGAACTGCTCCACATGGACCTTTTTGGTCCCACTCATTACTCAACTCTTACTACACTGCTTGTCTCTATGGCTTTGTCATTGTTGATGATTATTCAAGATATACTTGGGTGCATATAATCCTCTACAAGACTGAAGTGCAGGATGTCTTCAGACGCTTCGCCAAACGAGCCATGAACAACTATGGCGTCAAGATCAAGCACATCAGAAGTGACAATGGCATTGAATTCAAGAACACTAGTCTAGACACGTATCTTGATACTTTGGGCATTACACATGAATTCTCAGCTCCGTACACACCGCAGCAGAATGGCGTCGTGGAACGCTAGAACAGAACACTCATTGAGATGGCCCGGACAATGCTTGATGAATACAAGACTCCAAGAAAGTTCTGGCCTGAAGCCATTGATACTACATGCCATATCATCAACCATGTTTATCTTCACAAACTTCTCAAAAAGACATCCTCGAGCTCCTTACTGGCAAGAAGCCAAATGTCAGTTACTTTAGAGTATTTGGTGCTAGGTGCTGGATCAAGGATCCACATCACACTTAAAAATTTGCACCAAAAGCACATGAAGGTTTTATGCTTGGATATGGAAAGGATTCGCACTCCTACAAAGTCTTCAACCTTTTTCACTATAAAGTGGTTGAAACAGTGGATGTGTGGTTCGATGAGACTAACGGCTCACAAAGAGAGCACCTGCCAAACGTGCTAGATGAAGTTCCATCCAGTGAATCAATCAAACCTATGGGAACTGGAGAAATCATACCATCTGAATCTCAGCCTGAAGAGGAACTTATCATCTCCGCACCTGATCAAATAGAAGACAATGCTCAGCCTGAAGACAATCCTTCTAACGATGACAATGATCAGCAAGAGCAAAATCTTCGTCCTGTACATCCTCGTGTTGCAAATGAAGTACAGATTGAGAGAATAATTGATAGCATCAATGCACCAGGTCCACTCACTCGTTCAAGGGCAACACAGCTAGCAAATTTCTGTGGGCACTTCGCATTCGTCTCAATATCTGAACCCAAGAAAGTTGAAGAAGCCTTCATGGAACCTGAATGGATTCAAGCTATGCAAGAAGAGCTTTAATAGTTTGAGCTGAATAATGTATGGGAACTGGTTAAGCGTCCTGATCCTCGCAAGCACAATATAATAGGCACCAAATGGATATATCACAAGAAGCAAGATGAGCATGGTCAAGTTGTCAGAAACAAATCTCGTCTCGTTGCTCAAGGGTACACTCAAGTTGAAGGGATTGACTTCGATGAAACATTTGCTCCTGTGGCTAGACTTGAAGCCATACGCATATTGCTGGCCTATGCAAATAATCATAACATTCTTCTGTATCAAATGGATGTGAAGAGCGCTTTTGTCAATGGCAACATTGAAGAAGAAGTGTATGTAGCACAATCGCCTGGCTTTGAAGATCCAAAACATCCTGACATGGTGTACAAGCTCAACAAGGCACTGTATGGCCTCAAACAAGCCCCTCGGGCTTGGTATGATACACTCAAAGACTTCCTGAAGAGAAAAGGCTTCAAACCTGGTTCCCTCGACCCCACTCTCTTCACGAAGACATATGATGGTGAACTGTTTGTGTTCCAAATATATGTGGATGACATTATCTTCGACTGCACCAATCAGAAATACAGTGAAGAGTTTGGATATATGATGCAAGAGCAATATCAGATGTCCATGATGGGTGAGCTGAAGTTCTTCCTTGGTCTTCAAATACGTCAGCAACGCAACGACATCTTCATATCTCAAGAGAAGTACCTCAAAGATTGCCTGAAGAAATTTGGGATGCAAGACTGCAAAGGCTTCACGACGCCAATGCCAACCAAACATCATCTGGGTCCCGACGACAATGGTAAAGAGTTCGATCAAAAGGTATACCACTCCATGATTGGTTCTTTACTTTATCTATGTGCATCCAGGCCAGATATTATGCTTAGTGTTTGCATGTGTGCTCGATTCCAAGCGGAACCAAAGGAATCGCATCACTTAGCTGTGAAGCGAATTCTCAGATATTTGGCTCACACCCCAACACTAGGATTATGGTATCCAAAGGGCTCAGAGTTTGATCTGGTTGGATTCTCGGATGCTGATTATGCCGGTGACATGTCATTTTCTAGGACGATCACTTGTATGTTGGTCTTCAAAGAAGCAGAACTGTGTATCTCTCTCCACTGCTGAATCTGAATACATTGCTGCTGGATCTTGCTGCGCTCAGCTTCTATGGATTAAGCAAACACTCAAAGACTATGGCATTCATCTGAAGCAAGTGCCACTCTACTGCGACAACGAAAGCACCATCAAGATTGCCAACAACCCAGTTCAGCACTCAAAGACAAAGCACATTGAAATTCATCATCACTTTCTCAGAGATCATGTTGTGAAGGATGATATTGATATCATACACGTCAACACTGAAGAGCAATTGGCAGATATCTTCACCAAGCCCTTGGATGAGAAGAGGTTTTGCAAGTTACGATGTGAGCTAAATATCTTGGAATCCTCAAATGTCATGTGATCAGGCACACATCCTAACACTTATGCATATTGATGACTTAGATGTGCAACACACGAAGTAAAGTATATCTTCAGTAAATGAAGAATTACATTCTAAGTGTGAATACATTAATGTGGAATTTGGCTTCGGAGCGCCACGATAATTGTGCGCCGTGTCTGGGTCTAATACTTCCTATACGGTGGGTAACACAACCACCAAAATTTTCTGTTTTAAGTGTTTCACTCATGGCGTTACGTTTGGTATGTCTTCACATTTGGTTTGGCTTCAATCTCAACTTGTCTTCATGATTATCTTCACTATGTTGATTTGATTGTGTTTCTCATATATATATATATATATATATATATATATATATATATATATATATATATATATGTATATATATATATATACTAGTGTTCTGTCCTCTACAGCATTGACTTATAGCTATGTCTTCTTGTTGAATCTTTTGAACTAAGTGAATGTGATCGGACCCTAACCTCTCTATGCTTTCTACCTCAAACTCTATCTCTGCAAATCATATGCATTCTATTGAAACTCTCGAATATCTTCTCTCCGTCCTTGTCAGCAGAAGATACAGAGACAAACATTAAGTCTATTTTTAATGATAAATCCTTTCACCTGAAACCCAGGGAAGTGGGAACGACCACCCGACAATCCAGGCGTGCGTGGGAACGTGGAACAACCTCTGATATGTTGCATGATAGCCACGTGCCCTTCAGATGTGAATCGCCAGGGGCACCTGTGTAATAACACTGTGCCGTCCCTGTCCCTATAAATACACGCCTCACCATAGCCATTATCCTTTCGTCCACTCTCGCACAAACCCTAGCGCCACCGCTAGCCCTTGACGACGCCGGCGACGAAGCGCTTAGCTGCCGCGACCTCACCGACGCCATCTTCACGCCGGCTGCGGACATCGTCTTCTCCGCCGTCGCCGTAGGTGTCCTCCATCGCCAAGTTAGAGCACGGACGATCGAACTGCTCGGCCTCCTCTCCCACTCCGTCTAGCAGTTCTTTGTGTGGTAAATAAAACTTCCTTTTTACGGCCCCTTTGATCCTATAGATTCATCACTTTCTACCACAAGCAGTTTCTGTTCACACAAGTTGGATCTATTTCATACTGCATCTCATAATATGCCTAGTATGTTCACTTATGCTTCACAAAGTAGTCAGATTCCTCACTTGTACTTATTCGTGGATTCGTACAAATCTGGAACCAACTCTCTATCTATGAGTGAATGTCTTTGCACTATGAGGTCAATGTCTTCTAAACCGATTTATCTTCGAAATCTTCTGAGAATGCATATGACCTCTTCCCCTTCCCTCGCACCTTAGTGCTGTCACAGGTACATGTCCGTGGGAGAATCCCTTGGTTCTCATAGTCTGCATTCATTTGCAGAATTCTTACAACATCATATAAATTCTCCCGAAGCCAGTTCCTGTTTGACCAGCAAGCGGAAGCCTTTGAAACCTTTGAACGTGTTGAAGCCATTCAGTTTGAAGTTCATGGCTACAGAGAAATCAGCAAGGAAGGGTGGCAGACAGCGTTGAGGGGGAACATCAAGAGATCTGCCTGATGACCTCTCAGAGCTGTACAAGACAGATCCAGAAGAGGATTACAATCAACGCAAGACAAGAATCCAATGGATTCGAAGATACTGGGCCGAGCAATGGTTCAAGTACAAGTTTGTGACCCAGGAATATGCTGAGAAGAATGCCATCAAGCGACCATGGGGAGACATCCTATACAAAAATCTTCAACCCAGGTCCAGAGATGAAGCCATTGAACAAGGCTTCTATCCCTGCATGGTCCGTGGACCACAGCCTGCGGATGCAGACCCATTGTCATTGCTATGGTGTCATGACGACAATCTGTTCAAGCGCAACTTCCAGTTTGCCAAGAATTCGGCTAAGCAAAACAAGAAGTCATTGGGACTAGACTTCAACCCTAGTCCTTTTGCTTCCCGTGCCGATGGCACCCGCGAAGCTGAACCCAATCTTGTTGGGCCCTTCTACAACCTGGAAGGTCTCATCACTCATATCACGGTTCAAGGGACAGCCGTGGATGAGCCTGCAGATGACGTTGAATCTGATGAAGCGCCTGCACCGCCGAAGCCAAAGAAATTGAAGAAGCCTAAAGCTTCAAAGCCTGCTCCTGCACCAAAGGTCTTACAGGCGAAGCCTCTGGCCACTGCACCTCCTGAACATAGTGTGCAGTCTGAAGATTTGTCACGCATCTCCAAGCCCTCGAGAGTAAAGATGCCCTTGCAACCCACCAGCCAAGAACTGACTGCTGTTGCTATTCTGTTCAACGACGTCATTGATCTGTCCAATGATGAAGATCTTGCAGATGACGCTCTTGAGCAACTGATTAAGAGCAAGGAAGAAGCATAAATCTTCAATGATTTGCCTCTCTTTGACATGGCAATCATCCACAACTTCATTGATGAGTGGTTTGACACGCCCAACCTCAGCTTTGAAGATCTGCAACTTCCAATTGGCCTCAGTGTCGCCTTCACTGGCGCCATTGCTTCTGAGCTAGCTCTAGCTCAGCGCATCGTTGAACTGAAGCAAAAGATCGACTATGAGAAAGCTCAGTTCAAGAAGCACATGGCCAAGCTCAGCGTGCAAGATGTGAAAAACTTCAAGATTATGCTGCACGAGCTCAAGGAAGCCTTTCTCAAGAAGCGTGAAGAAGCTAAAGGTTCTCGTGAGTGCATGAAGAGCCTGGCTGACAAGTGTGTGCAAGCCTACAATGAGGCTGAGAAGTGCAAGGCTCTTGGTCGTCCCGGCATCGACCCAAGAATGGCTGCAAAGAAGAAGAAGCCATCAATAGACCAATCTGCACCTTCAAGGCGGGAAGAGCCACGCATAGTCTTCCCAAGCAGCATGACTGGCTGGAAGCCAAAGGTCAGGCCAACCGCTTCAGAACTGAAGAAGATGAGGACTACTGAGGCTGAAGCCAGAAAAAGGAAAAATCCTGAAGCCTCTGATGTCGCTCCCTCTAAGAAGAAGCGCAAAACCAAGAAGGATCGGGTTGCTCCCATAGAGCCCTTAGTTGTTGAACCTATCTCAATGGTTCGCCCTGCATCTGAACACCACGAGCGCCAACTGATTGTTCATGAGCTTGCTTCCACAGAGGCTCCTGAAGCTGAAGACATTCCAGCAGTTGATCCCACCGCTGCTGAAGACATTGGTCACCATGACAATGTTGAAGATGATGAAGTCCTTCCTCAGATCGAGCACCAATTGGTATCATCGCCTGTGCTTACGCACAACGAACTCATCAACATTGGTCGTCCTCTGACGCCAATTGCTCAGGATGCATCATGGGCTGATCACCCACAGAGACAAGACACTCCAAGCTCTCCCCAACCGCAAGATACCCCATCTGTGCAAGATGCTGATGACTTTGAGGCCCAGCACACTCCATCTCCACAAGCGTCGCCCGCATTACGTAGGCTTCGCAAAGGACCAAGGCCCCAAGTCACTCCCACAGTGCACGTGTCTGAATCCGAAGCCAAAATGGCTGAAGATGTTCCGGCTGCATCAGCCGATGAAGAAGAAGCCCCAAGAGTTTCAAGAGTTGCTACACCCCCGTCTCACTAAGATGTTGTTCTCGAGGAGAACGTGACCGAACCTCCAGCTTCAGAAGTGGAGGTCAACAACCCTGAGGCGGCCACCAATATCGCCGCTGACACCAATGACATTATCATGGATGAAGCCAATGAGGCGCCAGAAGCCAATGAGGCACCAGAAGTCAGTGCTGCACCACCTGAAGCCAATGCTGCAGCACTTGAGGTCCAAGTACCTGAAGCACATGTGGCCCCTGAAGCCCATGAAGACAGTGCCAATGCCCCTGTTCCCCCTTCAAGACCTCACACAATGGAGCTGGCATTTGATCATGGTCAACCAGTTATGGTTCGATGGCCCATTCTGACTCCTCCTCCTGCTGCTGGTCCACAATTTGAGTACCACGTTGAGCATAGGCCTCAAGTCCAAAAGACCAAGCCAAGACTTCCACGATTCCCAGGCACTGCCACTTCACCTGGGGTCTTCAATGCGAATGGCTTCGTGGCACATAATACCTTCTTCAACAGCTCCAAGAACCCCTATACAAAACCGCGCATTTCCTTAGATCGGTTCTGGAGCTATCAGCAGCGCAGCTACTATTCGTGTGTCCTATACAATCAAGGGCACATATTTCCACATATGCGCCTTGACTCTGAAGCTATAGCTAGTCTGCCCTGCCTCAAAGAAGCACTAGACTGTTTCAGAGATGCTGGTTTGTTGTAGTTCGTCACTGACAAGGAGCACTGGAATGAAGAATTACTGCTTCAATTCTATGCCACTCTTCATATTCGAGGCTACAACAGGGATCCAAAGACTTGGGTCCTTGAGTGGATGACATGCAATGTCCATCATGAAGCTAAAGCTCTTGATATCATTGAGCTCACAGGACTGCACACTCCTAGTGAATACTATGAACCAGGTTGTCAACAACATCAAAATGCCTTGGAAAGCATCTTTCACAAGCCAGAACCCAACATGAGTCAAATGCTGAGCATGATGAAGCCTATGCCTCATGACGCTGAATACCCTTCTGAGTTCTTTGTTGAAGACCTAGAGTACTTGCCTCGCACCATTTACCACATCATCAGGAAGACTCTATGGCCTGTCAAAGGACACTCATCTGCAGCGAAGCTTGAAGGAGCAATGAAGACTTTGGTTTTCTATACCTTCAATGGCATCAGCTTCAATGCTCAAGACTTCTTCATCAGGCAGTTGGCTGCGTCTGGCTGTGACATCTTTGGGTTGAAATTCTATGCTCCATGGGTCATGCGTCTGATCAAGCGTCACTCAGCCTTCAACTATCAGCCGTCTACGCGAAATCATCTTATATTCTTGCCCGAGGTTGATCTATCAGTTGAAGCCATTTACCCAGAGCCTGCTAAGGATCCCATTTATCTTAACAATGCTGATCACCAAAGCTTCACCCAGCCCATTGAAGGAATTCCAGCAGTGTCTCGTGTTTATCCCCTTGCTGGAAACACATGTGCCCCTCGTGCTCAAACTGATGCCACTGGTAGCACCATTGCGCAAAGGCCTCAAAGACGATCTCGTGTCCTCAATGACCGAGAGTTTCTCGTCGCGCTGCATCAGAAACAGGACAAACATCCCGACTGGCTTAAGTGTCAGATGAAAAGCCTCTTGGTGGATGTCAACCGCATTCGCAATCTTGCCACCAAGAATGCCTTTGTCACTCATGAAACCTGTCGGAGGTCATGGAAGAGTTTGACCCTACTCCATGCTGAAGCTAATCTGCATGACGATGGCTTCACCGAACGCTTCAAGTTTGACTCAACTCCTCCCAAAAATGCTCACTTGCGTCGGACTCCCTCACTTGAAGACTCTGAATACTCGTCCTCAGCTATGACCGTAAATGCTAGAGTCATCGATGACCAAGATGATGCAACTTCACCTCCTCCAACTTCAGCGCGTGTCGACACTGCACCAAGTTCCTCTACACCACCGGATCTCAACGACGACCCTGCTGCTTCGCCTGCACCTCATGGGAACGAGTAGGCGCTCTATGTCTTCAAACCTTTTTGGTCCTAACTGACAAAAGGGGGAGAAGCATATGAGTTGATAGTCTTCAAGCAGGTCCATATGGGTGGTTAATTTACTTTTAGCTACTTTTGCCAAGTGCTTACAACTCTCGTTTTCGATACATTTGGTTCTTTGAGTTGTAACACTTAAACTCGATGGTCGTCTGCTACTTATTTGCTATTCTGTGAAGCGATGATAAATTCCGCATGTGCGACGATAAATTCCGCACTTAGATCATGTTGCAGACATCCATTTTTCATTATGCATGTCATTATCTTTGTTACATCATATCTTGCATAATGAATTGTCATCATAAGTTGAAGAGGATCTCCACAAGTACAACCTGCCATGTGCATTTGCATTCCAAAAGCAAATTACTTATATGCACATCTTCAGGGGGAGCCCTTGCAACTTATGGAGACAATACCCTATCCTTTACAATTTCACATATTTTATTCCCCGTTGAAAACTTCAACCAGTTTGTCATCAATCACCAAAAAGGGGGAGATTGTAAGTGCATCTAGTGCCACCCCTAGTTGGTTTTGGAGTATTGACGACAAACCTGGTTGAGGGACTAATGTGTTTGTGAGAATTGCAGGATAACATAGGTAGAAGTCCCTCATTGATTCGGTTTTCCTACCAGAGATGACCCCTAAAAATGAATGAAGACATTGAAGTCAAAGGTGGTATGTGAAGACATTCACACTGAAGACTATGACAAGAGAAGACATCACATGAAGACTATGGAGCGCGAAGACTTAGTTGTTTCGTCGTTCTTTTTTCTTCTTTGTTGAGTCATAGGAACCACCGTACTGTTAAGTGGGGTCCAAGAGAACCAGTCAGAATGACTGAAGTGATGCTTAACCAAAATCCTATGTCTTCGAGTGAAGACTATGAGAGCAAATCTTGTGCAGAGTTGGATAAGTCAGCTTTGCTTGTAGCCCAAGTAAAGTTGCCGTGTGTGTTTGAAATCTGACTGTTGGAACACGTGTCAGTTCCTTAATGACCCAGGGCCATTTCGGACAAACCAGGTCGGGTTGCCTAGTGGCTATAAATAGCCCACCCCCTACAACCATAAACGGTTGGCTACTCAGAGTTAGAGTACGGCTTTTGTCGTTTGAGAGCAACCCACCTCGAAGCCTTTGAGAGAGAATTCCTTGCGAGGATAAAGCCCTAAACACCCAGAGCCAAAGAGTGTTAGGCATCACTTAAGTCTTCCTGTCTGTGTGATCTGAAGACTTATTACACTTGAGGACTGTGAATCCTCCAGCCGGTTAGGCGTAGTGTTCTGAGCATCCAAGAGTCATTGTGGATCACCGGTGAACGAAGTCTGTGAAGGTTTGGAAGTCTACCTTGAAGACTTACCAGAGTGATCGGGCGAGGACTGGGTGTCCTTAGCTCAAGGGGAATAAGGTGAAGACGAGGTCTTCTGAGTTGAATCTCAGCCTCCCTAACCAGACGTACAGTTGTCACAGCAACTGGAACTGGTCCAACAAATCATTGTCTTCAACGAGTCACTGGTTTCATCCTTCCCTTCCCTTTACTTACTGTTGGTCCTTGTGAAGTCATTGTATGATTGCATTATCTTTTGTCTTCACTGAGTGACTGGTTGTTCTGATTGGCTTCATAATATCTTCCTACCTGATCTTTACTACCTACCTGCTATTAGTCATTGTGCTTTCACTTCATTGAATACTTGACTATGGTTTGGCGAGTGTAGTCTACCTTCCGCTGCATGGTAATAGGTTTATTTATATCGTTTGTCTTCGAAACTTCCATGTTTTAAAGACTTTCATAAAAATCGCCTATTCACCCCCCCTCTAGTCGATCACTAGCACTTTCAGGAGCCAATATGGGCATCCAGGTTCCGCTATTGGCTATTGACCAAAGAAGTGTCTCGGTCATGTCTACATAGTTCTCGAACCCGTAGGGTCCGCACGCTTAACGTCCGTTGATGATATAGTATTTATGAGTTATGTATGTTGGTAACCAAATGTTGTTCGAAGTTCCGGATAAGATCACGAACATGACGAGGAACTCCGGAATGGTCCGAAGATAAAGTTTTATATATGGGATAATAGTGTTTGGTCTCCGAAAGGGGTTCCGGATGTTTCCCGAAATGTTTGGTATGAGAACACTTTATTTGGGCCAAAGGGGAAAGCCCACAAGGTTTTTGGAAAGCACAAAAGGAAGTTTTGCGGAGTCCAGGGGCCAGACGCCAAGGTCCCTGGTGTCTGGGTCCAGACGCCGGGAACCCTGGCGTCTGGCCCTGGAGTCCGAGAAGGACTCTTGCCTTTCAGGTGAAACCGACTTTGTGGAGGCTTTTACTCCAAGTTTCGACCCCAAGGCTCAAGATATAAATAGAGGGCTAGGGTTAGCACCCAAGACACATCAACAAATGCCAAGCCGTGTGCCGGCAACCCCATCCCCTCTAGTTTATCCTTCGTCATAGTTTTCGTAGCGCTTAGGCGAAGCCCTGCGAAGATTGTTCTTCACCAACATCATCACCACGCCGTCGTGCTGCCAGAACTCATCTACTACTTCGCCCCTCTTGCTGGATCGAGAAGGCGAGGACGTCATTGAGTTGAACGTGTGCTGAATGCGGAAGTGATGTACGTACGGTACTTGATCAGGACGGATCGTGAAGGTGTACGACTACATCAACCGCGTTGATAAACGCTTCCACTTATGGTGTATGAGGGTATGTAGACAACACTCTCCCCTCTCGTTGCTATGCATCACCATGATCCTGCGTGTGCGTAGGATTTTTTTGAAATTACTACGTTCCCCAACAGTGGCATCCGAGCCAGGTTTATGCGTAGATGTTATATGCACGAGTAGAACACAAGTGAGTTGTGGGCGATACAAGTCATACTGCTTACCAGCATGTCATACTTTGGTTCGTCGATATTGTTGGATGAAGCAGGCCGGACCGACATTATGCGTACGCTTATGCGAGACTGGTTCTACCGACGTGCTTTGCACACAGGTGGCTGGCGGGTGTCAGTTTCTCGAAATTTAGTTGAACCGAGTGTGGCTACGCCCAGTCCTTGTGAAGGTTAAAACAACACTAACTTGACAAAGTATCATTGTGGTTTCAATGCGTAGGTAAGAACGGTTCTTGCTCAGCCCGTAGCAGCCACGTAAAACTTGCAACAACAAAGTAGAGGACGTCTAACTTGTTTTTGCAGGGCATGTTGTGATGTGATATGGTCAAGACATGATGCTATATTTTGTTTTAAGAGATGATCATGTTTTGTAACCGAGTTATCGACAACTAGCAGGAGCCATATGGTTGTCGCTTTATTGTATGCATTGCAATCGCCCTATAATTGCTTTACTTTATCACTAAGTGGTAGCAATAGTCGTTGAAGAAATAGTTGGCGAGACGACAATGATGCTATGATGGAGATCAAGGTGTCGCGCCGGTGGCGATGGTGATCATGACGGTGCTTCGGAGATGGAGATCACAAGCACAAGATGATGATGGCCATATCATATCACTTATATTGATTGCATGTGATGTTTATCCTTTATGCATCTTATTCTGCTTTGTTTGACGGTAGCATTATAAGATGATCTCACACTAAATTTCAAGGTAAAAGTGTTCTCCCTGAGCATGCACCGTTGCCAAAGTTCGTCGTGCCAAGACACCACGTGATGATCGGGTGTGATAAGCTCTACGTTCATCTACAACGGGTGCAAGCCAGTTTTGCACACGCAAAATACTCAGGTTAAACTTGACGAGCCTAGCATATGCAGATATGGCCTAGGAACACTGAAGACCGAAAGGTCGAGCGTGAATCATATAGTAGATATGATCAACATAGTGATGTTCACCATTTAAAACTACTCCATTTCACGTGATGATCGGACATGGTTTAGTTGATTTGGATCACGTGATCACTTAGGAGATTAGAGGGATTTCTATCCAAGTGGGAGTTCTTAAGTAATATGATTAATTGAACTTTAATTTATCATGAACTTAGTCCTGGTAGTATTAGCATATCTATGTTGTAGAGAAATAGCTTGCATTTACCTCCCCTGTTTTTTTTTTGATATGTTCCTAGAGAAAAATAAGTTGAAAGATGTTAGTAGCAAAGATGCGGACTAGCTCCATGATCTGAGGATTATCCTCGTTGCTGCACAAAAGTATTATGTCCTTGATGCACTGCTAGGCGACAGAACTATTGCAGGAGCAGATGCAGACGTTTTGAACGTTTTGACAAAAGCTCGGTATGATAACTACTTGATAGTTTAGTGCACCATGCTTTACAGCTTAGAACCGGGACTTCAAAAATGTTTTGAACGCCGCGGAGCATATAAGATGTTCCAATAGTTGAAATTGGTATTTCATACTCATTCCCGTGTCGAGAGGTATGAGACCTCTGACATTACTTTGCCTACAAGATGGAGGAGAATAGCTCAACCAATAAGCTTGTGCTCAGATTGTCTGAGTACTACAATCACTTGAATCAAGTGGGAGTTAATCTTCCAGATAAGATAGTGATTGACAGAGTTCTCTAGTCACTATCACCAAGTTGCTAGAACTTCGTGATGAACTATAATATGCAAGGGATAACGGAAATTATTCCCAAGCTCTTCGTGATGCTGAAATCGACGAAGGTAGAAATCAAGAAAAACATCAAATGTTGATGGTTAACAAGACCACTAGTTTCAAGAAAAGGGCAAAGGGAAGAAGGGGAACTTCAAGAAGAACGGCAAGAAAGTTGCTCCTCAAGTGATGAAGCCCAAGTCTGGACCTAAGCCTGAGACTAAGTGCTTTTACTACAAAGGGACTAGTCACTGGAAGCGGAACTGCCCCAAGTATTTGGCGGATAAGAAGGATGGCAAAGTGAACAATGCTATGTTTGATATACATGTTATTGATGTGTACTTTACTAGTGTTTATAGAAACCCCTCAGTATTTGATACTGGTTCAGTTGCTAAGAGTAGTAACTCGAAACGGGAGTTGCAGAATGAACAGAGACTAGTTAAGGGTGAAGTGACGATGTGTGTTGGAACTGGTTTCAAGATTGATATGATCATCATCGCACACTCCCTATACTTTCGAGATTAGTGTTAAACCTAAATAAATGTTATTTGGTGTTTGCATTGAGCATGAATATGATTTTATCATGTTTATTGCAATACGGTTATTCATTTTAGTTAGAGAATAATTGTTGTTCTGTTTACATGAATAAAACCTTCTATGGTCATACACCCAATGAAAATGGTTCATTGGATCTCGATCCTAGTGATACATATATTCATAATGTTGAAGCCAAAAGATGCAGAGTTGATAATGATAGTGCAACTTATTTGTGGAACTGTCGTTTAGGTCATATTGGTGTAAAGCGCATGAAGAAAATCCATGCTGATGGGCTTTTGGAATCACTTGATTATGAATCAGTTGGTGCTTGCGAACCATGCCTCATGGGCAAAGATGACTAAGACTCTGTTCTCTAGAACAATGGAGCGAGCAACTGACTTATTGGATATAATACATAATGATGTATGAGGTCCAATGAGTGTTGAGGCTCGCGGCGGGTATCGTTAGTTTCCGACCTTCACAGATAATTTGAGCAGATATGGGTATATCTACTTGAAGAAACATAAGTCTGAAACATTTGAAAAGTTTAAAGAATTTCAGAGTGAAGTGGAAAATCATCATAACAAGAAAATAAAGTTTCTACGATCTGATCGCAGAGGAAAATATTTGAGTTACGAGTTTGATCTTTAATTAAAACAATGTGGAATAGTTTCACAAACTCATACCACCTGGAACACCACAGCGTAATGGTGTGTCCGAACATCATAACCGTACTTTATTTGATATAGTGTAATCTATGATGTCTCTTACCGATTTACCACTATCGTTTTGGGGTTATGCATTAGAGACAGCTGCATTCACATTAAAAAGGGCACCATCTAAATCCGTTGAGACGACACCGTATGAATTGTGGTTTAGCAAGAAACCTAAGCTGTCATTTCTTAAAGTTTGGGGTTGCGATGCTTATGTGAAAAAGTTTCATCTTGATAAGCTCAAACCCAAGTCAGAGAAGTGCGTCTTCATAGGATACCCAAAAGTAACTGTTGGGTACACCTTCTATCACAGATCCAAAGGCAAGATATTTGTTGCTGAGAATGGATCCTTTCTAGAGAAGGAGTTTCTCTCGAATGAAGTGAGTGGGAGGAAAGTAGAACTTGATGAGGTAACTGTACCTGCTCCCTTATTGGAAAGTAGTTCATCATAGAAATCTGTTTCTGTGGCTCCTACACCAATTAGTGAGGAAGCTAATGATGATGATCATGTAACTTCAGATCAAGTTACTACTGAATCTCGTAGGTCAACCAAAGTGAGATACACACCAGAGTGGTACGGTAATCCTGTTCTGGAGGTCATGTTAATTGACCATGACGAACCTACGAAGTATGAGGAAGCGATGATGAGCCCAGATTCCGCGAAATGGCTTGAGGCCATGAAATCTGAGATGGGATCCATGTATGAGAACAAAGTGTGGACTTTGGTTGACTTGCCCGATGATCGGCAAGCCATAGAAAATAAATGGATCTTCAAGAGGAAGACAGACGCTAATAGTAGTGTTACTACCTACAAAGCTAGACTTGTCGAAAAAAAGGTTTTGACAAAGTTCAAGGTGTTGACTATGATGAGATTTTCTCACTCATAGCGATGCTTAAGTCTGTCCGAATCATGTTAGCAAATTGCCACATTTTATGAAATCTGGCAAATGGATGTCAAAACTACATTCCTTAATGGATTTCTTAAAGAAGAGTTGTATATGATGCAACCAGAAGGTTTTGTCGATCCTAAAGGTGCTAACAAAATGTGCAAGCTCCAGCGATCCATCTATGGACTGGTGCAAGCATCTCAGAGTTGGAATATACACTTTGATGAGTTGATCAAAGCATATAGTTTTATACAGACTTGTGGTGAAGCCGTAATTTACAAGAAAGTGAGTGGGAGCACTACAACATTTCTGATAAATATATGTGAATGACATATTGTTGATCAAAAATAATGTAGAATTTTCTGGAAAGCATAAAGGAGTATTTAAAAGGAGTTTTTCAAATAAAGACCTCGGTGAAGCTACTTACATATTGAGCATCAAGATCTATAGAGATAGATCAAGACGCTTGATAAGTTTTTTCAATGAGTACATACCTTGACAAGATTTTGAAGTAGTTCAAAATGGAACAGTCAAAGAAAGCGATCTTACTTGTGTTACAAGGTGTGAAATTGAGTAACAATCAAAGCCCGACCACGACAGAAGATAGAAAGAGAATGAAAGTCATTCCCTATGCCTCTTTCATAGTTTCTATAAAGTATGCCATGCTGTGTACCAGATCTATTGTATACCCTACACTGAGTTTAGCAAGGGAGTACAATAGTGATCTAGGAGTAGATCACTGGGCAGCGGTCAAAATTATCCTTAGTGGAATAAGGATATGTTTCTCGATTATGGAGGTGACAAAAGGTTCGTCATAAAGGGTTACGTCGATGCAAATTTTGACACTGATCCAGATGACTCTAAGTCTCAATCTGGATACATTTTGAAATTGGGAGCAATTAGCTAGAGTAGCTCCATGCAAAGCATTGCTGACATAGAAATTTGCAAAATACATACGGATCTGAATGTGGCAGACCCATAGACTAAACTTCTCTCACAAGCAAAACATGATCACACCTTAGTACTCTTTGGGTGTTAATCACATAGCGATGTGAACTAGATTATTGACTCTAGTAAAACCTTTGGGTGTTGGTCACATGATGATGTGAACTATGGGTGTTAATCACACGGTGATGTGAACTATTGGTGTTAAATCACATGGCGATGTGAACTAGATTATTGACTCTAGTGCAAGTGGGAGACTGAAGGAAATATGCCCTAGAGGCAATAATAAAGTTATTATTTATTTCCTTATTTCATGATAAATGTTTATTATTCATGCTAGAATTGTATTAACCGGAAACATAATACATGTGTGAATACATAGACAAACATAGTGTCACTAGTATGCCTCTACTTGACTAGCTCGTTAATCAAAGATGGTTAAGTTTCCTAACCATAGACATGAGTTGTCATTTGATTAATGGGGTCACATCATTAGGAGAATGATGTGATTGACTTGACCCATTCCGTTAGCTTAGCACTTGATCGTTTAGTATGTTGATATTGCTTTCTTCATGACTTATACATATTCCTATGACTATGAGATTATGCAACTCCCGTTTACCAGAGGAACACTTTGTGTGCTACCAAACATCACAACGTAACTGGGTGATTATAAAGGTGCTCTACAGGTGTCTCCGAAGGTACTTGTTGAGTTGGCGTATTTCGAGATTAGGATTTGTCACTCCGATTGTCGGAGAGGTATATCTGGGCCCACTCGGTAATGCACATCACTATAAGCCTTGCAAGCATTGTAACTAATGAGTTAGTTGCGGGAAGATGTATTATGGAACGAGTAAAGAGACTTACCGGTAACGAGATTGAACTAGGTATTGAGATACCGATGATCGAATCTCGGGCAAGTAACATACCCATGACAAGGGGAACAACGTATGTTGTTATGCGGTTCGGCCGATAAAGATCTTCATAGAATATGTAGGAGCCAATATGGGCATCCAGGTTCCGCTATTGGTTATTGACCAAAGAAGTGTCTCGATCATGTCTACATAGTTCTCGAACCCGTAGGGTCCGCACGCTTAACATTCGCTGACGATATAGTATTTATGAGTTATGTATGTTGGTAACCGAATGTTGTTCGGAGTTCCGAATAAGATGAGGACATGACGAGGAACTCCGTAATGGTTCGGAGATAAAGTTTGATATATGGGATAATAGTGTTTGGTCTCCGAAAGGGGTTCTGGATGTTTCTCGAAATGTTTTGGTACGAGAACACCTTATTTGGGCCAAAGGGGAAAGCCCACAAGGTTTTTGGAAAGCGCAAAAGGAAGTTTTGTGGAGTCCAGGGGCCAGACGCTAGGGTCCCTGGTGTCTGGGTCCAGACACCGGGAACCCTGGTGTCTGGCCCTGGAGCCCGAGAAGGACTCTTGCCTTTCGGGTGAAACCGACTTTGTGGAGGTTTTACTCCAAGTTTCGACCCCAAGGCTCAACATATAAATAGAGGGGTGATACGTCTCCATCGTATCTATAATTTTTGATTGTTCCATGCCAATATTATTCAACTTTCATATACTTTTGGCAACTTTTTATACTATTTTTGGGACTAACATATTGATCCAGTGCCCAGTGCCAGTTCCTGTTTGTTGCATGTTTTTTGTTTCGCAGAATATCCATATCAAACAGAGTCCGAACGGAATAAAAACTGACAAAGATTTTTTCTGGAATATATATGATTTTTGGGAAGAAGAATCCACGCGAGATGATGCTCGAGGGGCCCACGAGGTAGGGGGGCGCGCCCCAGGGTGTCAGGCACGCCCCTGACCCTCGTGGCCACCCCGTAAGGCAGTTGGTGTCCTTCTTTCGCCGCAAGAAAGCTAATTTTTGGATAGAGATCGTGTCAAAATTTCAGCCCAATCGGAGTTACGGATCTCCGGGAATATAAGAAACGGTGAAAGGGAAGAATCTGAGAACGCAGAAACAGAGAGAGACAGATCCAATCTCGGAGGGGCTCTCGCCCCTCCCGTGCCATGGAGGCCATGTACCAGAGGGGAAACCCTTCTCCCATCTAGGGAGGAGGTCAAGGAAGAAGAAGAAGGAGGAGGGC
The DNA here is from genome assembly GCF_002162155.2 of Triticum dicoccoides. Taxonomy (NCBI): domain Eukaryota; kingdom Viridiplantae; phylum Streptophyta; class Magnoliopsida; order Poales; family Poaceae; genus Triticum; species Triticum dicoccoides. The sequence continues at coordinate 85,052,565 of NC_041382.1, forward strand.
TCTCTCCCCCTCGCTTCCGGTGGCACCGGAGTGCCACCGGGGGCCATCATCATCACCGCGATCTACACCAACACCTCCGCCATCTTCACCAACATCTCCATCACCTTCCCCCTCTATCTACAGCGGTCCACTCTCCCGCAACCCGCTGTACCCTCTACTTGAACATGGTGCTTTATGCTTCATATTATTATCCAATGATGTGTTGCCATCCTATGATGTCTGAGTAGATTTTCATTGTCCTATCGGTGGTTGATGAATTGCTATGATTGATTTAATTTTCTTGTGGTTATGTTGCTGTACTTTGGTGCCCATCATATGAGCGCGCGCGTGGATCACACCATAGGGTTAGTTGTATGTTGATAGGACTATGTATTGGAGGGCAAGAGTCACAGAAGCTTCAACCTAGCATAGAAATTGATGCATACGGGATTGAAGGGGGACAAATATATCTTAATTCTATGGTTGGGTTTTACCTTAATGAACATTAGTATTTGCGGATGCCTGCTAATAGTTCCAATCATAAGTGCATAGATTTCCAAGTAAGGGATGACATGCTAGCAGTGGCCTCTCCCACATAATACTTTCTATCGGTCTAGTAAAGTAGTCAATTGCTTAGGGGCAATTTTGCAACTCCTACCACCACTTTTCCACACTCGCTATATTTACTTTATTGTTTATTTATCTAAACAGCCCCTAATTTTTATTTACGTACTCTTTATTATCTTGCAAACCTATCCAACAACACTTACAAAGTACTTCTAGTTTCATACTTGTTCTAGGTAAAGCGAACGTCAAGCGTGCGTAGAGTTGTATCGGTGGTCGATAGAACTTGAGGGAATATTTGTTCTACCTTTAGCTCCTCGTTGGGTTCGACACTCTTACTTATCAAAAACTGTTGCGATCCCCTATACTCGTGGGTTATCAAGACCTTTTTCTGGCGCCGTTGCCGGGGAGCAATAGCGTGGGGTGAATATTCTCGTGTGTGCTTGTTTGCTTTATCACTAAGTAATTTTTATTTGCTGTTCTTAGTTGTTCTTTATCTTTAGTTATGGATATGGAACACGAAATACAAAAAAAATTAGGTGTACTTTCTGCTCATGGAGATGGGTAACCTCCTAAAACCCTCGATGTTGGTTATGTGAAAGATATTATGTACTACTTTAATAATCCTGAGAAAACCCCATTCAATTATGTAGTGGGAGTAACGTTGGATCAACATGAATACTTTAGGGATTATCGCTTGACACAAAAAGGGAAACTATTATGGGATCAAATTTATATATTGAAGTGGTATGCTAGACAACTATGCCCGGAATATGATTATATTTGTTGCTCTAGGATGAATTCTCCACACCTCCCCTTTTCATGCAAATTTAATGATAATGAAACCTTAGCTTCTTATGCTAATGGTATATATGATTACTATGATGTGGAACAAATAGAAGAATTTGTTGCTTTTATGGGTGCTTATGAAATTGAATCTATGTTTAAAGAGTTTGAAGATTTTGATGATGCTGTTTATAGACCTAAAAATTTAGCTATCCTGAAATATTGTTATGAGAATTATGAATACAATTATGAAATTAATGCACTTATTAAGAAAGTCTCCACTCTCCAAGAAGAGACTAATATTTTGCAGGAATCTATGGAAGAAGAAATTGATGAAACTGTGAGCTCATTGGATGAAAAAGATGAGGAGGAGAGCGAAGAACAAAAGGAGGAAGAGCGGATTGATCACCCGTGCCCACCTTCTAATGAGAGTAACTCTTCAACTCATACATTGTTTAATTCCCCTTCCTGCTTACCGAAGGATGACTGCTATGATGACTGTTATGATCCCATTGATTCTCTTGAAATATCCCTTTTTGATGATGCTTGCTATGCTTGTGGCCAAGATGCCAATATGAATTATGCTTATGGAGATGAACTTGCTATAGTTCCTTATGTTAAACATGAAATTGTTGCTATTGCACCCACGCATGATAGTCCTATTATCTTTTTGAATTCTCCCAACTACACTATATTGGAGAAGTTTGCACTTATTAAGGATTATATTGATGGGTTGCCTTTTACCATTGCACATGATGATTTCGATAAATATAATATTCATGTGCTTGCTGCTCCTACTTGCAATTATTATGAGAGAGGAACTATATCTCCACCTCTCTATGTTTCCAACATGATAAAATTGCAAGAAACTGTTTATACTATGCATTGGCCTTTACTAGGTGTGCATGAATTGTTCTTTTATGACATGCCGATGCATAGGAAGAGAGTTAGACTTCGTCATTGCTTGATATATGTTTCTTTGTGCTCACTACTAAATTACAAATCATTGTTAATTAAAATTGGCTTTGATATACCTTGGGATCCGGGTGGATGCACTACTTGAGCACTATATGCCTAGCTTAATGGCTTTAAAGAAAGCGCTGCATGGGAGACAACCCGGAAGTTTTAGAGAGTCATTTATTTCTGTTGAGTGCTTCATATAGTTTAAAAAACAAAAATAATGAGGGGAACCCAATACTTTTTCAAAAAGGAAAGCGAAAGTGAGAAAGACAAGCACTGTTGAAGTGGGAGAGCTCCTTGAACTTTGTTCATGCTCACGGCAACTTTGTGAATCTTGATTACATAAACTTTTCAATAAAAATAATTATCCCCTTGTACAATTCCATTGTATTATAAAAATAATGTGCCAAGGTTTGCCTTTAGGATGTTTACATTCACTTGATGGTTTGTACGGTGCAGGACAGAAACTTTGGCTGTAGTGCCCGATTTTAAGTTTTTAGCTGGAACGTCAAATGGTTATGATTCTTTTTGCACTGTATTACTATACAAATCGTTTATTTTTCCTAATTTTGGAAGAATTTTTCAAGTACCAGAAGTATGGTGAATGTTCAGATTATTACAGACTGTTCTGTTTTAGACAGATTCTGTTTTGATGCATAGTTTGCTTGTTTTGATGAAACTATCAATTTATATCAGTGGATTAAGCCATGAAAAAGTTATATTAAAGTGGACACAATGCAAAAACAAAATATGAATTGGTTTGCAACAGTACTTAGAGTAGTGATTTGCTTTATTATACTAACGGATCTTACCGAGTTTTTTGTTGGAGTTTTGTGTGGATGAAGTGTTCGATGATCGAGAAGGTCTCGATGTGAGAAGAAGGAAGAGAGGAAAGAGCTCAAGCTTGGGGATGCCCGAGGCACCCCAAGTAAATATTCAAGGAGACTCAAGCGTCTAAGCTTGGGGATGCTGGGGAGGCATCCCCTCTTTCTTCAACAAGTATCGGTATGTTTTCGGATTCGTTTCGTTCATGCGATATGTGCAAGTCTTGGAGCGTCTTTTGAATTTAGGTTTTTATTTTTATTTTTATGCACCATGCTGGTATGAGATAGTCCTTGGTTGATTTATAGAATGCTCATTGCACTTCACTTATATCTTTTGAGTATGGCTTTATAGAATGCTTCAAGTGCTTCACTTATATCATTTGAAGTTTGGATTGCCTGTTTCTCTTCACTTAGACAACCGCCATTTGTAGAATGCTCTTTTGCTTCACTTATACTTGTTAGAGCATGGGTATATCTTTTGTAGAAAGAATTAAACTCTCTTGCTTCACTTATATCTATTTAGAGAGATGACAGGAACTGATCATTCACATGGTTAGTCATAAAATCCTACATAAACTTGTAGATCGCTGAATATGATATGTTTGATGCCTTGCAATAGTTTTGCGATATAAAGATGGTGATATTAGAGTCATGCTAGTGAGTAGTTGTGGATTGTAGAAATACTTGGGATGAAGTTTGTGATTCCCGTAGCATGCACGTATGGTGAACCGTTATGTGATGAAGTCGGAGCATGATTTATTTATTGATTGTCTTCCTTATAAGTGGCGGTTGGGGACGAGCGATGGTCTTTTCCTACCAATCTATCCCCATAGGAGCATGCACGTAGTAATTTGTTTCGATAGCCAATAGACTTTTGCAATAAGTATGTGAGTTCTTTATGACTAATGTTGAGTCCATGGATTATACGCACTCTCACCCTTCCACCTTTGCTAGCCTCTCTAGTATTGCCCAACTTTCACCGGTACCATAAACCCACCATATACCTTCCTCAAAACAGCCACCATACCTACCTATTATGGCATTTCCATAGCCATTCTGAGATATATTTCCATGCAACTTCCATCATCATCATATACATGACTTGAGCATTCATTGTCACATTGCTTTGCACGATCGTAAGATAGCTAGCATGATGTTTTCATGGCTTGTCCGTTTTTTGATGTCCTTGCTATGCTAGATCATTGCACATCCCGGTACACCGCCGGAGGCATTCATATAGAGTCATATCTTTGTTCTAGATATCGAGTTGTAATATCAAGTTGTAAGTAAATAAAAGTGTGATGATCATCATTATTAGAGGATTGCCCCGGTGAGGAAAGGATGATGGAGACTATGATTCCCCCACAAGTCGGTATGAGACTCCGGACGAAAAAAAGAGAAAGGCCAAAAAAAAAGAGAAGGCCCAAAAAAAGGGAGAAAAAAAGAAAACAAAAAAATGAGAGAAAAAGAGAGAAGGGGCAATGCTACTATCCTTTTTCCACACTTGTGCTTCAAAGTAGCACCATGTTCTTCATATAGAGAGCCTCTTGAGTTATCACTTTCATATACTAGTGGGAATTTTCATTATAGAACTTGGCTTGTATATTCCGATGATGGGCTTCCTCAAATGCCCGAGGTATTCATGAGCAAGCAAGTTGGATGCACACCCACTTAGTTTCAGTTAGAGCTTTCATACACTTATAGCTCTAGTGCATCTGTTGCATGGCAATCCCTACTCACTCACATTGATATCTATTGATGGGCATCTCCATAGCCCGTTGATACGCCGAGTTCATGTGAGACTATCTTCTCCTTTTTGTCTCCTCCACCATCATATTCTATTCCACCTATAGTGCTATGTCCATGGATCACGCTCATGTATTGCGTGAAAGTTGAAAAGGCTTGAGAACGTCAAAAGTATGAAACAATTGCTTGGCTTGTCATCGGGGTTGTGCATGATGTGAATATTTTGTGTGGTGAAGATGGAGCATAGCCAGACTATATGATTTTGTAGGGATAACTTTCTTTGGCCTTGTTATTTTGAAATGACATGATTGCTTTATTAGTGGGCTTGAAGTATTATTGTTTTTATGTCAAATGATAGACTATTGCTCTCAATCACTCGTATCTTAATATTCATGCCATGATTAGACATATGATCAAGATTATTCTAGGTAGAATTCCACATCAAAAATTATCTTTTTTATCATTTACCTACTCAAGGACGAGCAGGAATTAAGCTTGGGGATGCTGATACGTCTCCGTCGTATCTATAATTTTTGATTGTTCCATGCCAATATTATTCAACTTTCATATACTTTTGGCAACTTTTTATACTATTTTTGGGACTAACATATTGATCCAGTGCCCAGTGCCAGTTCCTGGTTGTTGCATGTTTTTTGTTTCGCAGAATATCCATATCAAACGGAGTCCAAATGGAATAAAAACTGACGGAGATTTTTTTGGAATATATATGATTTTTGGGAAGAAGAATCCACGCGAGACGATGCTCGAGGGGCCCACGAGGTAGGGGCGCGCCCCAGGGTGTCAGGCGCGCCCTGACCCTCGTGGCCACCCCGTAAGGAGGTTGGTGCCCTTCTTTCGCTGCAAGAAAGCTAATTTCCGGATAGAGACCGTGTCAAAATTTCAGCCCAATCAGAGTTACGGATCTCCGGGAATATAAGAAACGGTGAAAGGGAAGAATCTGAGAACGAAGAAACAGAGAGAGACAGAGAGACAGATCCAATCTCGGAGGGGCTCTCGCCCCTCCCGTGCCATGGAGGCCATGGACCAGAGGGTAAATCCTTCTCCCATCTAGGGAGGAGGTCAAGGAAGAAGAAGAAGGAGGGGGGCTCTCTCCCCCTCGCTTCCGGTGGCACCGGAGTGCCACCGGGGGCCATCATCATCACCGCGATCTACACCAACACCTCCGCCATCTTCACCAACATCTCCATCACCTTCCCCCCTCTATCTACAGCGGACCACTCTCCCGCAACCCGCTGTACCCTCTACTTGAACATGGTGCTTTATGGTTCATATTATTATCCAATGATGTGTTGCCATCCTATGATGTCTGAGTAGATTTTCATTGTCCTATCGGTGGTTGATGAATTGCTATGATTGATTTAATTTTCTTGTGGTTATGTTGCTGTCCTTTGGTTCCCATCATATGAGCGCGCGCGTGGATCACACCATAGGGTTAGTTGTATGTTGATAGGACTATGTATTGGAGGGCAAGAGTGACAGAAGCTTCAACCTAGCATAGAAATTGATGCATATGGGATTGAAGGGGGACCAATATATCTTAATGCTATGGTTGGGTTTTACCTTAATGAACATTAGTAGTTGCGGATGCTTGCTAATAGTTCCAATCATAAGTGCATAGAATTCCAAGTAAGGGATGACATGCTAGCAGTGGCCTCTCCCACATAATACTTGCTATCGGTCTAGTAAAGTAGTCAATTGCTTAGGGGCAATTTCGCAACTCCTACCACCACTTTTTCACACTCGCTATATTTACTTTATTGTTTATTTATCTAAACAGCCCCTACTTTTTATTTACATACTCTTTATTATCTTGCAAACCTATCCAACAACACTTACAAAGTACTTCTAGTTTCATACTTCTTCTAGGTAAAGCGAACGTCAAGTGTGCGTAGAGTTGTATCGGTGGTCGATAGAACTTGAGGGAATATTTGTTCTACCTTTAGCTCCTTGTTGGGTTCGACACTCTTACTTATTGAAAACTGTTGCGATCCCCTATACTTGTGGGTTATCAAGGGGTAGGGATAGCACCCAAGACACATTAAGAAACACCAAGCCGTGTGCCGGCAACCCCGTCCCCTCTAGTTTATCCTCTGTCATAGTTTTCGTAGGGCTTAGGCGAAGCCCTGCGAAGTTTGTTCTTCACCAACACCATCACCACGCCGTCGTGATGCCGGAACTCATCTACTACTTCGCCCCTCTTGCTGGATCGAGAAGGCGAGGACGTCATCGAGCTGAACGTGTGCTAAACACGGAGGTGCCGTACGTTCGGTACTTGATCGGGACGGATCGTGAAGGTGTATGACTACATCAACCGCGTTGATAAACGCTTCCGCTTACAGTCTACGAGGGTACGTAGACAACACTCTCCCCTCTCATTGCTATGCATCACCATGATCCTGCGTGTGCGTAGATTTTTTTTGAAATTACTACTTTCCCCAACAGTGACCTATGGCCTAGGGCCTTTGCGAAGCCTGCGGAAAGCTGGCGACGCCTGTGGTGATGGAGTGGTCTGCACCATGCAATCGTTGTCAAGCACCAGAGTGGTGACTTGAGGTGTTGGAGTTCTGGGAGTTTCATCATGAACGGGGGTGTCTTGTTGGGATCGATCAGCTCATGAATCATCTTGAGCAATTGGCATCAAAGGACGACCAATGCTGATGAGTTTGTTGTCCGTGAGAACAAGTGATGATATTGGTTGGTGTTCGATCTGAGGAAGGACTTCATCATCTTGAACATTGTCTTCTCGACCAATGTCTTCAGCTATGATGGGGTCAACAACTGGTACTTCTTTAGTTTTAGGAGACTCTATGAAAGCAGGCTCGTGGACTACAAGTTGACGCTCTTGGTTGGTGGAGGCAGGACGAGCAACAGATATGGGCTCGACAACAAGAGGTTCAGAGGCTGCAGCACGCTCTTTCTTTGAAGACTTCTTCAATTTCTTCTTCGATGGAGCATCATCAGAAGTATTCTTGTGCTTGCGCTTCTTGGCTTCGGCTTCAGCTGCCCTTGTCTTCTTCAGTTCTGAAGCTGCTGCGGGGACCTTAGGCTTCGAGCCTGTCATGCTGGCAAGGAAGACAATGCGAGGTGCTTCCTTCATTGAAGCTTCAGCTTGGGCCACAACAGGCTTCTTCTTCTGTTTGGCAGCCATCTTGGGGTCAATGCCAGGACGCCCAAGTGCCTTGTGCTTTTCTGCCTCGTTGTGTGCTTGAACACATTTCTCTGTGAAGTATTTCATCCGCTCTTTTGAACCTTTTTCTTCGTCATGCTTCTTGTGAAACTGTTCCTTGATCTCATTCATCATCACTTTGAAGCTTTGAACTTATGCCACACTGAGCTTTGCCATGTTTTTCTTGAACTATGCCTTTTCAAAATCAATTTTGTTCTTCAATTCGATGATTTTCTGAGCCACGGCCAGTTCATTGGCAATAGCTCCATGAAACGTGACGCCTATGCTAATTGGCAGTTGAAGGTCATCAATACTGAGGCTTTGATCATTGAACCATTCATCAATGAAATTTTCCAAAATGTTAACGTCAAAGAGGGGCAGATCGTTGAGGATCTCTGCCTCTTGCTTGATCTTGATCAGCTGTTCAAGGGCATCATCACCAAAGTCTTCGTCGCTTGACAGATCAATGGTTTCATATTCATTCCGCAGAACGGCAGCTGGAGTAAGTTCATGCCCAGAAATCTTCTTGGGCATCTTGGTTGTCTTTGTCTTCTTGGCCTTCTTTGAGACATGATACAGATCCTCAGAGTGCACACTAGGTTCAGGAGGTGCAGTGGCCAATGGCTTCACACGCGAAGCTTTCAGTGCAGCAGAGGGCTTTGAAGCCTTTGATTTCTTCTCCTTCTACGACATAGGTGGTGCTGGCGCATCTTCAGAATCTGCGTCGTCAGCAGAGTAATCCACTGTGTCCCCCTGTACAGCTATATGAGTGATGAGGCCTTCGAGGTTGTAGAAGGGGCCGACTTTATTGGGATTAGCATCATGAGTGTCGTCATCCCTTGGAGCAGATGGACCAGGGTTGAAGTCAAGGCCAAACTGCTTCTTGTTCTTCTTAGCTGACTCTTTGGCAAACTGAAAGTTGCGCTTGAAGAGATTGTCGTCACGACACCATAGAAAACATGATGGGTCGGTGTTTTCAGGCTGTGGCCCGCGGACCATGCATGGATAGAAACCCTGAGCAATAGCTTCGGGCTTGGTCTTGGGTTGCAGGTTCTTGTACAGAATGTCGCCCCACAGACGCTTGATGGCATTCTTTTCAGCATATTCAGCAGTCACAAGTCTGTATTTGAACCACTCCTCTGCCCAATATCTTCGAATCCATTGGATTCGGGTCTTGCACTAATTGTAATTCTCTTCAGGGTCTGTCTTGTACATCTCAAAGAGATCTGATCTGGTGGCAAGTCCTTGGCTGTATCCCCACAATGCTGCCTGCTGTCCTTTCCAACAGACTTCTCTGTTGCCATTATATTCAAGCTGAATGGCTTCAAAACTGTGAACACTACTAGGAAAAGGGCTATAGATGATATGGCCACTAATGGTGCACCAGACATGTGGTGTGCCACTACTATATAGCAGTGGCGCACCATGTGTTGGTGCGCCATTAGTGTGATAGACACTAATGGCGCACCATGCCCATGGTGCTCCACTACTAACATATTTTTTTAATTTTTCCAAAAATACTAATGGCGCACCATGGCACAGTGCGCCATTACTAGTTTTAACTAGTAATGGCGCACCACTCACCTCGTGCGCCACTACTATCATTTTTTTTGCAAAACTACTATCATTTTTTTTCGAACTCATGAATATTTTTAAATTTAATTCATGGGCACTTTTTGAATTCATGACGACCCACTGCACCCTCCCTGCTCCACCGCCGCCGCCGACGCCCCGCACCCTCCCCCGCTCCACCGTCAGAAATGAATGCAACTAAAAATCCAAAAAAACAAATTTGATTATATTTTCAAATAACAAATTTGATGATATTTTCAAATAACAAATTCGATGATATTTCTTAAAAAATTAGTACTGTTTTTATAAAAATTTATTACTGTTTCATATTCATATGCATTTTCTAAAAAGTTATTAGATGCAACAAAAAATAATAATAATAAGTTACTTATGGCGCACCTCTGGCTGGTGCGCCATTGCTATGCAAAAAAAAGTTACTTATGGCGCACCTCTGGGTGGTGCTCCATTGCTACCTAAAAAAGGTTACTTATCACGCACCGCTCAGGGGTGCGCCATTGCTAACCTTCCCCCCTCTATCCCTTTCCCCCGAGCGCCGCCTCCTCCCCGAGCCCAATCCCCAATCCCCCGAGCCCTCGACCTGCTGCTCCGCCGCCGCCCCGACCCACTACGCCGCCACCAGTCACCCTGCGCCGCACGGAGATGTCCAGGAGGACCGCTGTCAACTGCTTCTTCATCTACGGGTTCTCAATCGACCGAAGCTGCACCGTATCGTTGCCATCGTCGTCTTCCCCAACCTCGGCCTCCCTCGTCCACCTCGTCACATCGCTCCGTCTCGGCCAACCCGACCTCCCGAGATCATCGTCGAGCACCTCGGTGAGGCCCTTGACCGATTTCCCCTTCCCCCGTCGGGTTCGTCGCCGTAAGCGCCGTCGTCAAGCTCCCGCGTTGCCTCGCTGCTGCGTGTCGCTGCAGTCGGCCGCGCCCGCGCACACACGCACTTGCGTGTTGCCACCCACGGTCGCGCTCGCCCTCGCCTTGTTGCTGCTCCTCCCTCTTGATTTACTCCTGCTGCTCCTCCTCTCAACGTCTTGCCGCTGCTGTTCTCTGAAACCTCAAAACTGCTGCTCCTCCTCCTCTCCAATGCCCTCCTGCTGCATGATACGTCTCCAATGTATCTATAATTTTTGATTGCTCCATGCTATATTATCTACTGTTTTGGGAAATATTGGGCTTTATTTTCCACTTTTATATTACTTTTGGGACTAACTTATTAACCGGAGGCCCGGCCCAGATTTGCTATTTTATGCCTATTTTAGTGTTTTGAAGAAAAGGAATATCAGCCGGAGTCGAAACAGAACGAAATCAACTGGAGAAGTTATTTTTGGAAGGAAACACACCTGATAGACTTGGACTCCACGTCAAGGGATACGGGAAGAGCTCACGAGGGTAGGGGGCGCGCCCCCTAGGGCGCGCCCCCTGCCTCGTGGGGCCCCCGTAGCTCCTCCGACGTACCTCCTGCACCCATATATACCTACGTAACCTAAAACTTCCAGAATGTTAGATAGATCGGGAGTTCCGCCACCAGAAGCCTCCGTAGCCACCAAAAGTCAATCCGGACCCTGTTCCGGCACCCTGCCGGAGGGGGGAACCCTCACCGGTGGCCATCTTCATCATCCCGGTGCTCTCCATGACGAGGAGGGAGTAGTTCTCCCTCGGGGCTGAGGGTATGTACCAGTAGCTATGTGTTTGATCTCTCTCTCTCTCTCGTGTTCTTGATTTGGCACGATCTTGATGTATCGCGAGCTTTGCTATTATAGTTGGATCTTATGTTTCTCCTCCCCCTCTTCTCTCTTGTAATGAATTGAGTTCCCCCTTTGAAGTAATCTTATCGGATTAAGTCTTTAAAGATTTGAGAACACTTGATGTATGTCTTGCCGTGGATATCTGTGGTGACAATGGGATACCACGTGCCACTTGATGTATGTTGAGGTGATCAACTTGCGGGTTTTGTGACATCGGGAACCTATGCATAGGGGTTGGCACACGTTTTCATCGTGATTCTCCAGTAGAACTTTGGGGCACTCTTTGAGGTCCTTTGTGTTGGTTGAATAGATGAATCTGAGATTGTGTGATGCATATCGTATAATCATACCCACGGATACTTGAGGTGACATTGGAGTATCTAGGTGACATTAGGGTTTTGGTTGATTTGTGTCTTAAGGTGTTATTCTAGTATGAACTCTAGGGCTGTTTGTGACACTTATAGGAATAGCCCAACGGATTGATTGGAAAGAATAACTTCGAGGTGGTTTCGTACCCTACCATAATCTCTTCGTTCGTTCTCCGGTATTAGTGACTTTGGAGTGACTCTTTGTTGCATGTTGAGGGATAGTTATGTGATCCAATTATGTTAGTACTGTTGAGGGAACTTACACTAGCGAAAGTATGAACCCTAGGTCTTGTTTCAACGCATTGCAATACCGTTTACGCTCACTTTTATCACTTGTTACCTTGCTGTTTTTATTATTTCAGATTACAAAAACTATTAGCTACTATCCATATACCACTTGTATCACCATCTCTTCGCCGAACTAGTGCACCTATACAAATTACTATTGTATTGGGTGTATTGGGGACACAAGAGACTCTTTGTTATTTGGTTGCAGGGTTGCTTGAGAGAGACCATCTTCATCCTACGCCTCCTACGGATTGAGAATCCTTAGGTCATCCACTTGAGGGAAATTTGCTACTGTCCTACAAACCTCCGCACTTGGAGGCCCAACAACGTCTACAAGAAGAAGGTTGTGTAGTAGACATCAAGCTCTTTTCTGGCGCCGTTGTCGGGGAGGTGAGTGCTTGAAGGTATATCTTTAGATCTTGCAATCGAGTCTTTTAGTTTCTTGTTTTATCACTAGTTTAGTTTATAAAAGAAAACTATAAAAAAATGGAATTGAGTTTGTCTCATACGCTTCACCTTTTTAATATCTTTCGTGAGTATGATGGAAAGGATAATTGTGCTCAAGTGCTAGAAGAAGAAATCTATAAAATGTTTGACACTAAATATTTGAATGATGAGCATGATTGCAATGTTGTTAGTATGAATTCTTTGAATATCCATGATGCTAATGATATGCAAAGCCACAAGCTTGGGGAAGCTATGTTTGATGAAGATGATATTTTTTGTCCCCCAAGCTTTGATGAGCAAATTCACGATGATGAAAGCATGCCTCCTATCTATGATGATTATTGTGATGACACGTATGCTTTAAAGAATAATGATAACCATGAAACTTGTCATCTTGATCTTAATTTTCAATCAAATGATAGTTATTTTGTTGAGTTTGCTCCCACTACTATTCATGAGAAGAATTTTGCTTATGTGGAGAGTAGTAAATTTTCTATGCTTGTAGATCATGAAAAGAATGCTTTAGGTGCTGGTTATATTGTTGAATTCATTCATGATGCTACAGAAAATTATTATGAGGGAGGAACATATGCTTGTAGGAATTGCAATAATATCAAGTTTCCTCTCTATGTTCTTAAATTTTTGAAGTTATGCTTGTTTTACCTTCCTATGCAAGTTGATTCTTGTTCCCATAAGTTGTTTGATCACAAAATCCCTATGCATAGGAAGTGGGTTAGACTTAAATGTGATAGTCATATTCTTCATGATGCTCTATTTATGTTTCAATTCTTATCTTTTATGTGAGCATCATTGACATCATCATGCCTAGCTAGGGGCGTTAAACGATAACGCTTGTTGGGAGGCAACCCAACTTTATTTTTATTCCTTGCTTTTTGTTCCTGTTTAGTAATAAATAATCCATCTAGCCTCTGTTTAGATGTGGTTTTATGCTTTTAATTAGTGTTTGTGCCAAGTAGAACCTTTGGGAAGACTTGGGGAAAGTTTTGTTGATCATGCTGTCAAAAACAGAAACTTTAGCGCTCACGAGAATTGCTGCCATTTGTATTTGAAGAGTGCTATTTAGTTAATTCTTTTTTCAGATGATTAATAGATATATTCCTCAGGTCCAGAAATTTATTTGAGAATTTTATGAGTTCCATAAGTATACGTTTGATCCAGATTACTACAGGCTGTTCTGTTTTTGAGAATTTGAGAATTTTTGCAGATTCTGTTTTTCATGTGTTGTTTACTTATTTTGATGAATCTATGGCTAGTAAAATAGTTTATAAACCATAGAGAAGTTGGAATACAGTAGGTTTAACACCAATATAAATAAAGAATGAGTTCATTACAGTACCTTGAAGTGGTGATTTATTTTCTTATAATAACGGAGCTTACGAGTTTTCTACTTTAAGTTTTGTGTTGTGAAGTTTTCAAGTTTTGGGTAAGGATTAGATGGACTATGGAATAAGGAGTGGAAAGAGCCTAAGCTTGGGGATTCCCAAGGCACCCTAAGGTAATATTCAAGGACAACCAAGAGCCTAAGCTTGGGGATGCCCCGGAAGGCATCCCCTCTTTCGTCTTCGTTCATCGGTAACTTTACTTGGAGCTATATTTTTATTCACCACATGATATGTGTTTTGCTTGGAGCGTCAATTTATTTTGTTAGGATTTGCTTGCTGTTATTTATAACAATGTTTTGCATCTTTTATTTCAATAAAAGTGGCATTGATAGCCTTTACTATGCCTATGTTACAAGTATACATGTTGCTGTTTGAAAACAGAAAGTTTACCGCTGTTGCAATAATTCCCTAGAAAAGTCAGAATGTGATAAAATGTTGAAACATTTTTAATATTAAGCTCTGATAGATTTACTACAGTGGGAATTTTCTTTCATAATTTTTGGAGCTAGGGAAGTATGGATGTTGCAGCATTCTTCACAGACTATCCTGTTTAGGCAGATTGCTGTTATGTTTGCATTGTTTGCATATGTTTGCTTCTTTAATGATTCTTTTTGATGATAGGACTATTAAATATGCAGAGGCATTTAGTATGCAATGTTGAATAATAATTTTAGTGATTTGCTATAGTAGAGCATGATAAGGTTTTTGCAATGGTTTATACTAACTTATCTCACGAGTTCTTGTTGAGTTTTGTGTGAATGAAGCTTTTGAGATTTAGGGAGACCATTATATGAGAGGAATTAAGGAGACACAAAAGCTCAAGCTTGGGGATGCCCAAGGCACCCCAAGATAATATTTCAAGAAGTCTCAAGCATCTAAGCTTGGGGATGCCCCGGTTGGCATCCCACCTTTCTTCTTCAACAACTATCGGTTAGTATTGGTTGATCCTAAGTTTTTGCTTCTTCACATGATGTTTGCCATTCTTAGAATGTCATTTTATTTTGCTTTGCTTGCTGTTTTAATAGAGTACAAAGATGTGAAATTATTAAATGTTAGAGAGTCTTCACATAGTTGCATAATTATTCGACTACTCATCGGTCTTCACTTATATCTTTCAGAGTAGTTTGTCATTTGCTCTAGTGCTGCACTTATATTATTTTGAGAGTCTTAAATAGCATGGTAATTTGCTTAAAATCCTAATATGCTAGGTATTCAAGAATAATAAAATTCTCTTATGAGTGTGTTGAATACTAAGAGAAGTTTGATACTTGATGATACTAGAGTCATGCTAGTTGAGTAGTTGTGAATTTGAGAAATAGTTGTGTTGAAGTTTGTGATTCCCGTAGCATGCACGTATGGTGAACTCTATGTGACAAAGTCAGAGCATGATTTATTTATTGATTGTCTTCCTTATGAGTGGCGGTCGGGGATGAGCGATGGTCTTTTCCTACCAATCTATCCCCCTAGGAGCATGCGCGTAGTACTTTGTTTCGATAACTAATAGATTTTTGCAATAAGTATGTGAGTTCTTTATGACTAATCTTGAGTCCATGGATTATACGCACTCTCACCCTTCCACCTTTGCTAGCCTCTCTAGTACCGCGCAACTTTCGCCGGTACCATAAACCCACCATATACCTTCCTTAAAACAGCCACCATACCTACCTATTATGGCATTTCCATAGCCATTCCGATATATATTGCCATGCAACTTTCCACCATCTAGTTCATCATGACACATTCATCATTATCATATTGCTTAGCATGATCATGTAGTTGACATAGTATTTGTGGAAAAGCCACCGTTCATAATTTGTTCATACTTGTCACTCTTGATTCATTGCATATCCCGGTACACCGCCGAAGGCATCCATATAGAGTCATACTTTGTTTTAGAATCGAGTTGTAACCATTGAGTTGTAAATAAATAAAAGTGTGATGATCATCATTCAATAGAGCATTGTCCCAAATAAAAAAAGAGAAAGGCCAAAAAAAGAAAGGCAAAAAAAGAGAAAATAAATTAAAAGGGGCAATGCTACTATCCTTTTTTCCATACTTGTGCTTCAAAGTAGCACCATGATATAGCGAGTCTCATATATTGTGCTTCAAAGTAGCACCATGTTCTTCATATAGAGAGTCTCATATGTTGCCACTTTCATATACTAGTGGGAATTTTAGATTATAGAAATTGGCTTGTATATTCCAATGACGGCCTTCCTCAAATTTCCCTAGGTCTTTGTGAGCAAGCAAGTTGGATGCACACCCACTAGTTTCTTTTGTTGAGCTTTCATACATTTATAGCTCTAGTGCATCCATTGCATGGCAATCCCTACTCACTCACATTGATGGGCATCTCCATAGCCCGTTGATATGCCTAGTTGATGTGAGACTATCTTCCCCTCCTTTTTTGTCTTCTCCACAACCACCATTCTATTCGACCTATAGTGCTATGTCCATGGCTCACGCCCATGTATTGCGTGAAGATTGAAAAAGTTTGAGAACATCAAAAGTATGAAACAATTGCTTCTCTTGTCATCGGGGTTGTGCATGATTTGAATATTTTGTGTGGTGAAGATTGAGCATAGCCAGACTATATGATTTTGTAGGGATAGCTTTCTTTAGCCATGTTATTTTGAGAAGACATAATTGCTTTATTAGTATGCTTGAAGTATTATTATTTTTATGTCAATATGAACTTTTGTCTTGAATCTTTCAGATCTGAATATTCATATCACAAGTAAGAAGAATTACATTGAAATTATGCCAACTAGCATTCCACATCAAAAATTATCTTTTTTATCATTTACCTACTCGAGGACGAGCAGGAATTAAGCTTGGTGTTGCTTGATATGTCTCCAACGTATCTATAACTTTTGATTGCTCCATGCTATATTATCTACTGTTTTGGGCAATATTGGGCTTTATTTTCCACTTTTATATTACTTTTGGGAATAACTTATTAACCGGAGGCCCAGCCCAGATTTGTTGTTTTATGCCTATTTTAGTGTTTTGAAGAAAAGGAATATCAGACGAAGTCGAAACGGAACGAAATCAACTAGAGAAGTTATTTTTGGAAGGAAACACACCCGATAGACTTGGACTCCATGTCAGGAGATACGGGAGGAGCTCACGAGGGTGGGGGGCGCCCCCCTAGGGCGCGCCCCTGCCTTACTACTAGGAAAAAGGCTACTAATGGTGCACCTGTTTTGCCTACTAATGGCGCATCACTGGTGCGCCATTAGTATCACGCCACTAGTATTTTTTTACTAATGGCGCCCCACTGGTGCGCCATTAGTATAGGCCACGGTGCGCCATTAGTATAGGCCACTGGTGCGCCATTAGTATTTTTGAATTTTGAAGGCGGGAAAATAGTAGTGGCGCACCGTCTAACCCCCACCGTGCGCCATTGCTATTTTTGAATTTTGAATTTGGATCTGGATCGTGATTTTTTTGCCCATTTTTTGCTCGTTTTTTTGCTCGTTTTTTGGCACGATATTATTTCAAATTTTGTTCCTGTTTTTGGATCTAGTACGTTCTTTTGCCGTGTTCTTTTGCCGGAGAGGAGTTCGCCGGAGAGGAGGAGGAGTAGGTCACCGGAGAGCGCTCGCCTACATCGCCGGAGAGGAGGAGGAGGAGGTCGCCGGAGAGGAGTTCACCGGAGCATCGGAGAGGAGGAAGGAGAAACCATGAGGGGATGGGAGGAGAGGAGGGAGGAGCTCACCAGAGAGGAGGGAGGAGGAGCTCACCAGAGAGGAGGGAGGAGGAGCTCACCG
>NC_041382.1:85070473-85071170 GCF_002162155.2 Triticum dicoccoides
AGAGGAGGGAGGAGAAACCGTGAGGGGAGGGGAGGGGAGGAGAGGAGGGAGGAGGCGGTCCCCGGAGAGGAGGAGGAGGAGGTCACCGGAGAGGAGGAGGGTAGTATGGTGGAGGAGAGAAGGGAAGATGGAGTGGAGGAGAGGAGGAGATGGAGTGGAGGAGAGGTGGAGTGGAGGAGAAGAATGAAGAGGTAAGGAGGAGAGGACCACGCCCAGCCATATATACGGCATAGTAATGGCGCACCGCGGGCAGGTGCGCCATTACTAACTTTTTTTTTATTTTGAATTTTGAAGGCGGGAAGATACTAATGGCGCACCACGGGCAGGTGCGCCATTAGTAACTTTTTATTTTTTATTTTTTTGACTTATTTTGAATTTTGAAGGCGAGAAGATAGTAATGGCGCACCATGGGCAGGTGCGCCATTAGTAAGTTTGAATTTTTTTGAATTTTTTTGCCTCCCCAGATCTTAAAAGCCCCGTAACTTTTTTCTGTTAAATTCGGATGTAAATTTTCGAGTAGATGATTTTTCATATAAAAAACTTTTTCATCCGAGTTCGTACGCAAAAGTTATGCCCATTTTACAAATTCTCGAGAGATTTCGCAAATAAAGTCGAAATTCATATTTGTAATTTTTCACAACAACTAGACCACATATCACATGGGAAACTTATTTTCTTTTATTTTTTTTGACATTTC
>NC_041382.1:85071364-85098936 GCF_002162155.2 Triticum dicoccoides
CCAAGTTACTAATGGCGCACCATGGCATGGTGCGCCATTACTAGTTCAACTAGTAATGGCGCACCACTCCCACGGTGCGCCATTAGTAGTTTTGAAAAAAATTAATTTTTTTTTACTAATGGCGCACCGTGGATGTGGTGCGCCATTACTAGTTCAACTAGTAATGGCGCACCACTCCCACGGTGCACCATTAGTAGTTTTGAATTTTTTTACTAATGGCGCACCATGGATGTGGTGCGCCATTAGTATCTGGACACTAATGGTGTACCAACACATGGTGCGCCATTAGTATATAGTAATGGCGCACCACATGTCTGGTGCGCCATTAGTGTCAATTCCACCTATAGCCCTTTTCCTAGTAGTGCCTCGTGGGGCCCCCGTAGCTCCTCCGACGTACCTCCTGCACCCATATATACCTACATAACCTAAAACTTCTAGAATGCAAGATAGATCGGGAGTTCCGCCGCCAGAAGCCTCCGTAGCCACCAAAAGTCAATCGGGACCCTGTTCCGGCACCCTGCCGGAGGGGGGAACCCTCACCGGTGGCCATCTTCATCATCCCGGTGCTCTCCATGACGAGGAGGGAGTAGTTCTCCCTCGGAGCTGAGGGTATGTACCAGTAGCTATGAGTTTGATCTCTCTCTCTCTCGTGTTCTTGATTTGGCACGATCTTGATGTATCATGAGCTTTGCTATTATAGTTGGGTCTTATGTTTCTCCTGCCCCTCTTCTCTCTTGTAAAGAATTGAGTTCCCCCTTTGAAGTAATCTTATCGGATTGAGTCTTTAAAGATTTGAGAACACTTGATGTATGTCTTGCCGTGGATATCTGTGGTGACAATGGGATACCACGTGCCACTTGATGTATGTTGAGGTGATCAACTTGCGGGTTTCGTGACATCGGGAACCTATGCATAGGGGTTGGCACACGTTTTCGTCATGATTCTCCGGTAGAACTTTGGGCACTCTTTGAGGTCCTATGTGTTGGTTGAATAGATGAATCTGAGATTGTGTGATGCATATCGTATAATCATACCCACAGATACTTGAGGTGACATTGGAGTATCTAGGTGACATTAGGATTTTGGTTGATTTGTGTCTTAAGGTGTTATTCTAGTACGAACTCTAGGGCTGTTTGTGACACTTATAGGAATAGCCCAACGGATTGATTGGAAAGAATAACTTTGAGGTGGTTTCGTACCCTACCATAATCTCTTCGTTCGTTCTCCGGTATTAGTGACTTTGGAGTGACTCTTTGTTGCATGTTGAGGGATAGTTATTGATCCAATTATGTTAGTACTGTTGAGGGAACTTACACTAGCGAAAGTATGAACCCTAGGCCTTGTTTCCACGCATTGCAATACCGTTTACGCTCACTTTTATCACTTGCTACCTTGCTGTTTTTATTATTTCAGATTACAAAAACTATTAGCTACTATCCATATACCACTTGTATCACCATCTCTTCACCGAACTAGTGCACCTATACAAATTACCATTGTATTCGGTGTGTTCGGGACACATGAGACTCTTTGTTATTTGGTTGCAGGGTTGCTTGAGAGAGACCATCTTCATCCTACGCCTCCTACGGATTGATAAACCTTAGGTCATCCACTTGAGGGAAATTTGCTACTATCCTACAAACCTCTGCACTTGGAGGCCCAACAACGTCTACAAGAAGAAGGTTGTGTAGTAGACATCACTGCACTTCTCTGAATCTGAATCCTTGCTGTCTCCCTCTCTCTCTGTCAAATTTCTACGAATTTGAGAAGTGTACTATTCAGAATTGTGTAATCTTCAGATTTTATATATTCTTGCAACCTATTAATTGTTCAGTTTAGATTCGTGTTTGTCTACTTTAGATTCGTGATATATATAAGGTACATTGATACACAACTTGCAGCTGCAGCCCCCATAGATACTTTTTTTTTGAAAAAGACGATATATGAAATGTGAGAATTCTTAAAATATGAATTACCGTGAAGTAGCTTGGTCGTGCCAAGAAAATGCTGCATTTTTGGTACTTGAAAGGTTTATGCAGATTCAGCAAATCCATGTGGCCTATTGAAAATTTAGAACTTGTGATCAGGAGATGTTTGGGAAAAAGGACTGTAGGTACTGTTCTTGTGTTGGGATAATTTTGTAGATTTTTAGGAGCTAGGGGAAATAGGGTTGTAGTTGTAAACTGAAAATGGATCAGAATGGAAAAGTGGGTGTTTCTCTCAAAAAATTTCAAAAGAGTAGGATGGGTCTTTGTTCAAAAATGATTTATAGGAATTATAAGGTCTCCCAAAAATTTTGTGGCAATTTTATAAAAATTATTTGAATTAGTTTTAGTGCAACAGAGGCAACTCAGAGTTTGAAAATGGCATTAAAGGAATTTGTTTTTGGGGTAAATTCTATTATGAAATAATTCCTACTGTTATTTAAAATATAAATGAAATGATTTGGAACACCAAGCAAGAGTTACGTTTCAAGTTGCTGAACCTTTTCATACAAGCTTGTAGAAGATTTAATTGATCATACAGAAAATGAAAAACGAAGGTCATACCGATCCTAGTTGGTATTATTTTTCATGGCTAGAAGATATATTGCTATACCCCAAGTGAAGGGAAGGAGTTTGCTGGGTTTTGTCTCCGACCATCGTGTCATGATGATTTTCAAGGTACCCTGAGAGGCCCTTGAGTTTGCCGAAATGTCGATTAACTTCCATTCCGGCAAATTCGGGTACTCCATATGTCCTATTTTCAGCAAAGGTCATGCTGAATTTTTTTGTGAATTTTAGCATGACTTTGCTAAAAATAGGACATATGGGGTACTTGCGACAAATGCATGGGCCGGGGTATCTTAGTGCTTAATTAAGTAGGATCAACTGCCTCTTGTGTTATACATATAGAAGTGTGATATCAACTCATAGTTATTACTAATGTCAGTTGCTCTTCATCGATAAACCCTTATCTGGAAGAGGAACCACTCATCCTATGTAGTTTTGAATTATGAATGTAGGATATGTCGTCATCGGACGATGAAAGTCTCCCGGGGGAGTGCGGCTGGTGCCACGACGATCGAGGTCTGTGCGACATGCCTCACCTGGACGATGATCGGCGCTTTAGCATTAACCTCAAGGAGACCTTCGAAGTTGAAACGGTATGCAACAACGACAAGTGTTATTTTCATAATTAAGCATGACTTCAACTATTTCAACGTGTAATTTTCATCTTTTACAATTCGAGTATAGATTATCCCATGCCATGCAAGACGCTATGTCTTGGAGAGGATGGATTTTGAAGACCATGAAAATTTTGAAACAAAGAAAATTCACCTAAGGACTCATCATGATGTGGATTTTGAAGTAAATCTGTATAATTCTGGGAGCATAATCCATTTTGGTTGCAAAAATTGGGAAGAATTTTGCAATATGTATGGTTTTGATGAGGGTATGCTTGTCACCATGGATCTTGGTGATCCTAAAATCGAGCAAGACAATATGGACATTTGGGTCCTTGTTGATACGCCTCCAGTTCTACCGCTATGTGAGTTTCTCAAACATAGTTATTATCTAATTTATATTGTTTATTTCAAAATAGTTGACAGCTTATTTCCATTGACAACTTATTTTCATTGTTCAAAGAATGTGCGGCAGATGGTAGACAAAACCCACTACACCGATGGCTCCGAATTAACAACTTACAAGGAGAAATATCATCTGGTCGGATTTTGTACTGACATTGAGAATTACAATATCTACAATCAAACTCCTCAACATTATGGTCAATACGTGCCACTAGTGCATGTGTTCAACTACGGTAACTACCATGGAGATACCCTGGTAAGATTTTTTACTATTACGACATCCGTGCATCTTTTGCATACTTCTAAAACTAGTACATCATTGCTAACTATGAAGTTATTACTATGTTTTTCAACAGATAATCCTAGAGAATTATGTGCCTCATTTGATGTATCATAAAGGTAGCCTTAATGTTTTGAACATATAGCCAGGTCATCCTACGAATCTCAACTGTCCATACCAGATTTCTAAAAGAAGTGGAGACATGCAAATCAAAGGATGGAAAAAAATGTATGGACAGGCGTAAGGAGGTTCTTGGAAGCAAAAGGAAGCGAAGCGCAAGAATTGGAGACAGGATGATCTCCATTCTCCATAATGGAGAGTCAGGGTCTATATTGTTTTATGCTATTTTACCTTAAATAGGGTATTTAGGTCCTGCCTAATACTGATGATCATGTGCTAAGAACAATTAAGTAGGGTTGGTTCGATGACTATCGAGATGATGATCGTATGACTTGTTATTAATAACGAGTAGAAGTTGTATGATGATGATTAGTAGGACTTGTTAGGATTAGTATTACTTCCGACAAACTCGCTACTCGCAGTCTCGAGACTTGTAATGTTATATCTTTGTTCGGTCTTTTGAATTCGGAGACTAATATGATGAATTGTATTCGGAGACTAATCTTCTATTGTATTCGATGAATCTGCTGTTGTTGTGTGGTGCTGTCTATGTTCTGTCCAATAATATATTTTGTAACCTGTGAAAATATCAAAAAAGAAAAAAAAAATCCCTAATATTCATACTAGTGGCGCACCACCACACAGTGCGCCATTAGTAAGCCAGAGCACACTAATGGCGCATCATCCACCAGTGCACCATTAGTATGCCAAAGCACATGGGTAAATATGGCCACTGGGAGGCGTACTAATGGCGCACCATGGGCTATACTAATGGCGCACTACGTGGTGCGCCATTAGTATACCAGATACTAATGGCGCACCAGTGGTGTGCCATTAGTAATAAATTCTAATGGCATGGTACTAGTGGCGCACCTGTAGTGCGCCATTAGTAGGCAAAACAGGTGCGCCACTAGTAGGCCTTTTCCTAGTAGTGGAATGGCTTCCTTCTGCTGGACAGACAGGAACTGACTTCATGAGAATTGATGTGATGCTGTAAGAACTCTGCAAATGAATGCAGACTATGAGAACCACGGGATTCTCCCACGGACATGTACCTGTGACAGCATTAGAGGTGCGAGGGAAGGGGAAGAGGTCATATGCATTCTCAGAAGGTTTTGAAGATAAATCAGTTTGAAGACATTGACCTCATAGCGCGAAGACATTCACTTATTTGATGAGAGTTGGTTCCAGATTTGTACGAATCCATGAATAGGTACAAGTGAGGAATCTAACTAGTTATGAAGCATAAGTGAATATACTTGGCATGATATGAGATGCAGAACAAGATATATCTAGATTTGGAAGTTAAGAAACCACTTTTGGTTGAAGTGGATGGATCTGACGGATCAAAAAGGCAGTAAAATGTAAGTTTAATTACCGCTTGACGAACTGCTAAATGAGGCGAACAGGGAGGCCGAGATGTTCAATCTCTCGTGCCCTAACTTGGCAACGGAAGACACCTACAGCAGTGGCGGAGAGAATGAGGTCCGCAGCCGGCGTGAGGACGGCGTCGGAGAAGTCGCGGCAGCTAAGCGGTTTGTGTGAGGTGGCGAGGTGGAAGAGAAGATTGTGACCGCGGTGAGTTGTGTATTTATAAGGAAAGGGACAACACATCATAATTACATAGGTGCCCCTGGCGGTTCACATCTGAAGGACACATGGCATGCATGCAACACATTGGAAGTTGTTCCATGTTCCCACGCACGCCTGGATTGTCGGGTGGTCGTTCCGGCTTCTCCGAGTTTCACGCAATAAGGATATAGCATTAAAACATATTCAACTTTTGTCTCTGTATCTTCTGCTAACAAGGACTCAAAGAAGATATTCGACAGATTCATTAGAATGCATATGATTTGGATAGATAGAATCTGAGGTAGAAGCATAGTGGGGGTGGGGGGGGGGGTAGGGTCCGATCACATTCACTTAGATCAAAATATTCAAACATGAAGACATAGCTATAAGTGAATGCTGTAGAGGACAGAACACAAATATATGTATATATATCAGGATAAGACCAACTCAACATTGTGAAGATAAATATGAAGTCAATTCAATGTTGAAGACAAATCAAATGCGAAGACTTTGCAACTGTAACGCCAATTGAAGCACTTCAAACAAGAGTTTGGTGGTGGCGTTACCCACCGTATAGGAAGTATTAGACCCAGACATGGCGCAAAATTATCGTGGCGCTCCGAAGTCAAATTTCGTGTTAATGTATTCACACTTAGAGTGTATGTCTTCATTGATTGAAGATATCCGTTACTTTGTGTGTCGCACATCTAAGTCATCAACATGCATAAGAGTTAGGATGTGTGTCCAATTTACAGGACATTTGAGGACTCTAAGATATTTAGCTTACACCGCAACTTGCAAAACCTTTTCTCATCCAAGGGCTTTGTAAAGATATCTGCCAATTGCTCTTCAGTGTTGACATGAATGATATCAATATCTTCCTTCATGACATGATCTCTGAGAAAGTGATGATGGATCTGAATGTGCTTTGTCTTCGAGTGGTGAACTGGGTTGTTGGCAATCTTGATGGCGCTTTCATTGTCGCAGTATAGTGGCACTTGCTTCAGATGGATGCCATAGTCTTTGAGTGTTTGCTTCATCCATAGAAGCTGAGCGCAGCAAGATCCAGCAGCAATGTATTCGGATTCAGCAGTGGAGAGAGACACACAATTCTGCTTCTTTGAAGACCAACAGACAAGAGATCGTCCAAGAAAGTGACATGTGCCTAATGTGGACTTGCGATCAACCTTGTCACCAGCATAATCAGCATATGAGAATCCAACTAGATCAAACTCTAAGCCCTTTGGATACCATAACCCTAGTGTTGGGGTGTAAGCCAAATATCGAAGAATTCGCTTCACAGCTAAGTGATGCGATTCCTTTGGTGCCGCTTGGAATCGGGCACACATGCAAACGCTAAGCATGATATCTGGCCTAGATGCACATAAATAGAGTAAAGAACCAATCATGGAGCAGTATACCTTTTGATCAAACTCTTTACCATTGTCATTGGGACCCAATTGACCTTTGGTTGGCATTGGCGTCGTGTAACCTTTGCAGTCTTGCATTCCAAACTTCTTCAGGCAATCTTTGAGGTATTTCTCTTGAGATATGAAGATGCCGTTGCTTTGCTGATGGATTTGAAGACCAATGAAGAACTTCAGCTCACCCATCATGGACATCTGATATTGCTCTTGCATCATGTGCTCAAACTCATCACTGTATCTTTTGTCAGTGCAGCCGAAGATAATGTCATCCACATAGATCTGGCACACAAACAGTTCACCATCATATGTCTTCGTGAAGAGAGTGGAATCCAGGGAACCAGGTTTGAAGCCTTTTCTCTTCAGGAAGTCTTTGAGTGTGTCATACCAAGAACGAGAGGCTTGTTTGAGGCCATATAGTGCCTTGTGTTAAGCTTGTATACCATATAGGGATGTTTTGGATCTTCAAAGCCAGGTGGTTGTGCAACATACACTTCTTCTTCAATCTTGCCATTGAGAAAGACACTCTTCACATCCATTTGGCACATGAGGATATTGTGATGGTTGGCATAGGCTAGCAGTATGCGAATGAAGCAGTATGCGAATGGCTGCAAGCCTAGTCACCGGAGCAAACATTTCAGCCAAGTCAATCCCTTCAAATTGAGTGTATCCTTGAGCAACGAGGCGAGCCTTGTTTCTGACAACTTGACCATGCTCATCTTGTTTGCTGAGATAGATCCATTTGGTGCCAATAATATTGTGCTTGTGAGGGTCAGGACGCTTGACTAATCACCACACATTGTTCAGCTCGAACTGTTGAAGCTCTTCTTGCATAGCTTGAATCCATTCAGGTTCCATGAAGGCTTCAATAACTTTCTTGGGTTCAGATATAGAGACAAATGCAAAGTGCCCACAGAAATTTGCTAGTTGTGTTGCTCTTGAACGAGTGAGTGGACCAGGTGCATTGATGCTATCAATTATCTTCTCAATCTGTACTTCATTTGCAACCCGAGGATGAACTGGACGAAGATTTTGCCCTTGCTGATCATTGTCTTCGTCTTCATCATTGGCTTCAGGCTGAGCAGTGTCTTTAGGTTGACTTGGTGCAGAAATAATAAGTTCCTCTTCAGCCTGTGCCTCTGAAGTTATGATTTCTCCAGTACCCATAAGCTTAATCGATTCACTAGGAGGGACTTCATCTAGCACATTTGGCAGGTGCTCTCTTTGCGAGCTATTAGTCTCATCAAACCGCACATCCACAGTTTCAACCACTTTATAGTTAAAGAGGTTGAAGACTCTGTAGGAGTGCGAATCCTTTCCATAACCAAGCATAAAACCTTCATGTGCTTTCGGTGCAAATTTTGAAGTGTGATGTGGATCCTTGATCCAGCACCTAGCACCAAATACTCTGAAGTAACTAACATTTGGCTTCTTACCAGTTAGGAGCTCATAGGATGTCTTCTTTAGAAGCTTGTGAAGATAAACACGGTTGATGATGTGGCATGCAGTATCAATAGCTTCAGGCCAGAACTTCCTTGGGGTCTTGTACTCATCAAGCATCGTCTGAGCCATCTCAATGAGTGTTCTATTCTTGCGCTCCATGATGCCATTCTGCTGAGGTGTGTATGGAGCTGAGAACTCATGAGTGATGCCCAATGTATCAAGATAAGTGTCGAGGCCGGTGTTTTTGAACTCTGTGCGGTTTTCACTTCTGATGTGCTTGATCTTGATGCCATAGTTCGTCATGGCACGGTTGGCGAATCGTCTGAAGACATCCTGCACTTCATTCTTGTAAAGGATTATATGCACATGTATCTTGAATAATCATCAACAATGACAAAGCCATAGAGGCAAGCAGTGGTAGTGAGAGTAGAGTAGTGAGTAGGGACAAATAAGTCCATGTGAAGCAGCTCGAAGGGTTGAGATGTTGATAATCCCCAAGTGCAAGGAATCATCATAGCAATTTCCGAAGGTGGAAGTGATAAGTATGGAGTGTCGAACCCACAAGGAGCTAAAGGTAAGATCAATATTCTCTCAAGCTCTATCTGCCACTGATATGACTCTACATACACCGAACGTTTGCTTCCAACTAGCAACGAGAAATAAAACTATGTTGTGGGTATGAAGAGGATAACTTTGTATGATATCAGAGAGCTAAAATATAGAAGTAGGTGAAGTTATCATAAAGTTAGAATATATCACTAAATATTATAAATAGCTAGTGTGGAATAATGGTGGATCGGTGTCGGGGGTTGGGTGCGACATATGCCAATGGATGGCTTATCATGGTGGGGGCGAGTAGAACATCGCCGGTGCCTGGAAACGGGATGAGGCGTATACACGTACGCCGGCGAACTTTACCCAGGTTCGGGGCTCTCCTAGGAGATAACGCCCCTAGTCCTGCTCTGCGGGGTCTCCACATGGTCACTAAGATGAAAGTGAGTACAATGGTGCTCCTCGAGCTGTATCTGTGGACAGGAGGAGGCTAGGCCAGCTTTCTTCCTTCTCTAAGGTCTGATCTAGTTCTAATGGGTTGGAACCCTTTGCATGGGTGCCCTCGGGGGTTTATATAGGCCTACCCCTAGCGGTACAATGGTAAACCGACTGGGCGCAGGGCCTAGCCGTCAGTCTCTTCGCCTGCCGTCTTCTCTCCCGACTGCTGGGGCCCGCCGGCTGGTGGGCCCCATCGACTAGTCTGGTACGGAGCCGACAGGCCGTACCCGCCGCTTGTGTGTCTTGCCGGCTGCCAATTACTGTAGCCATGCTTCTAATGACACAAGCTTGGTCATGGGGTCGTGGCTACAGCCTTGCTACCTGGCGGGCGATTACTGTAGCCACTCCCCGTCTCATCTGGTTAATGGCGCGTGGGACCCATGGGAGGGGCAAGCCGACTTCCGGGGGCCGGCTCCCTTCGGGTCCGGCTGGTGGCGCTCTTGCCGTCTTCTGGACTCTCACTGGCCGGTAGGGCCCATCGTCCGTGGACCGTACCGACATGCCATCGTGGGTGCAGGACTCCGCCTACCGTTACTGATGTCAGGGATGGCATGGCAACAGTGCCTCGCCGGACGGAGATCTCCGCTGGTACAGCGCACTGTGGGCTAGCCATCCCATGAAAAGGGGAGGGAGTGGGCTTTACTGTGGCCACTCCCGTCACATCCTCCCTTATGAGGGCATGGGCTTTGTTGGTGTCGTGGGCCGAATCCCCGTGGCCGGCTTCTCTGGGAGCCGCCAGGCGGGAGTCAGCCCGTCTTGACCTCGCCTCCAGGACTCGGCCGCATGCGGGCAGTCGGCTATCCCTTTAGCCGGCCTCTGGAAGGTGGCTCTCCATCCTGGTGTCTTGAAGGGCGCAGTCAGCCCCGATGTCTTGAAAGGTTCTGGGCCTCGGGTTAGCCTACCCGTGGCCCATTACTTCGACAGTAGTCCCCGAAGCTGGTGAGGCGCCGCGGTCGATTAGCTGAGGAGCCTCAGCAGTTTCTTTCTCCAAGTGCTTGTGGTGAGACCTTGTTTGACTTCTGCCGGGCCGACTGGTAGGAGTCGGAGTCGCCTGACTTTGACTAGTCCAAAAATGCTTTCGAATCCCCCGGCGGGAACTCGGTAGCGTATGAGCTAAGCTTCCTGACCGCCACCCACTCCGTCCCTGCCATGTGGCAACTAGTGGCCGGGCCAGCCCGCCTACCCATCCGCAAGATGGGACATGCCTGCAGGCGGGGCCCGCCACTTCCACACCTCGGCATGCGAGCGGATCCGCTGCGACCGTGGGGGGCGGTTGTGGTTCCCATGGAATTACCTCGCGCAGCAACTTTGCGCGATAAACGTGGGGGGCGTGGAGTAGTGGGCGCAGTAAATCCCACAACTGCCTCCTCGGCTTCGCAGCCCACTGGGCTATAAGTAGGGGGAGGAGGCGAGACGACGGAGCACGCGCGTCCCACCTCCCAACTGCTTCTTCTTCTTCTTCTCTCTCTGCCGCACCTCAAGCTACGTCGAGCACTGCGGCAGTCTGCTCATGATGAGCTCTTCCTCCGCCGTCACGCCCCCGACGGCGCACTCCGGCACCTGGGATGGTTCGAAGGTTCACGAAGATCACATCGACTTCCTCCACAAGACGCGTCGACTGCCTGGCGAGGACCTCGTGAGGGTCCACCTCGCGCGGAGGGGAGAGATCTCGCCGGCGCCGCAGGAGGGCGAGCGGGTCGTCTTCCGCTCGCACTGCCTGCGCGGCCTGGGCCTGCCGGCGAGCAACTTCTTCCTCTCCTTCCTTGAGTTCTATGGACTCCAGCCTCACCACCTCACCCCCAACACGGTGGTGTTGCTGTCCGCCTTCGTGACCCTGTGCGAGGGCTTCATCGGCGTTCTCGCCACCATGCAGCTCTGGGGGGAGTTCTTCTTTTCCAAGCTCGGCACCCAGGCTGCGGGTGTGCCGGCTCAGTGCGGCGCGTTCATCGCCGTGCGGAGGTCGGGGGCCGACAACCCGTTTCCCTCCATCAAGCTGATCAAGTCGGTGAAGATGTGGCAGCGGTCATACTTCTACATGAAGAACGTCTCCGTGGAGGGCGACTGGATCAACCTGCCGGCCTTCGTAGCCGGCCCGCCGGCTGGGAGGCAACCCAACTGGTCGTATCGGGCCCGGACGTTAACGCAAGCGGGAGCCGGTGCCGTCGCGCGGCTTCGAGTACTGGCACAGTCGGAGGGCCTGACCGGGCCGGACTTGCTGGCCGCATTCGTGGCCCGCCGAGTGCTCCCTCTTCAAAGTCGCCCCCACATGATCTGCCAGATGAGTGGGCACCGGGACCCGAGTCCGATGTGCACCAAGGAGATGCCTCGCGAGGAGGTGGCCTATATGGTGAATTATCTGGCGAGCTGCGACCTTCGAGAAGAGTGGCAATTCGGCAAGGAGCCGTATTCATATGCCGCCCCTCCGCCTCTGGTGAGTCATTTCTTTTTCTCTTTCTCTCTGACTTCTTCGTTGTCGAGTCCGTTTTGTCTGATCTGACCAGCCGGCTTTGGTCAGAATCCCCTCCTCCAGCCAGCAGCCGGCACCGCGGGGCCGGACCGCGAATTCCTCCCCCACCGGGCGGAGAGTGATGTTGATGACCCCGACCTGGGGCGGCGTCCCTGGAGGACGACACTGAGGGAGGAAACGGTGCAGCGGGCGGCCCGAGACTTGGGGCCAGTCTCGAGGACTGGCCCGATGATGATGAGGAGGTCGTCCCACGCCACCAGCCAGGAGCCGGCCAGTCGGGCGCGGGCTCATCAGCTCTGTCGAACGCACAAGGTGGCGGCAAGAAGTGCAGGGCCGGGGCGAGCCTGTTTGGCAGCCGACCAAAGAAGCCCAAGGGCTCAGCCGCGGCGACCAAGCGGGATGAGGCGACCGCAAAGGCCAACCGCTTCCACAAGGTGGTGAAGACGCCGCAGCTTATTTCAGTGTAAGCACCACCTCCCCTCGTATCTTCGTATTTCCTTTTTGAGTCTGTCTGAAATTTCTTTACTTTGTTTTCCGGCTTTGAGGGCCCCTCTCTATTGAAAAGTCGGCCGCCGGCTGCGTCGTAAAGTCGGCGGAGACCTCCTCCACCACCCGGCGGGTTGATGGAGGTTGGCGATGGAGCGGAACGCGCGGGAGGCGCGTGAGGAGTGGGAAGCCGAGCACCTGAAGAAGGCGGAAGCCGACAGGCGGAGGCCGCCGCTCTGAAGAAGATGGCGGAAATCGAGGCCACTGATGCGGAGAAGAAGCACGCGGAAGAAGCCGCACGCCACCAGTCGGCGGTGTTTGTCGTCCCCTTGAACTCCGCACCGCCGCCACCGGAGTTCTCGGCGCAGACTGGGGAAGCCGGCGACGAGAACCCGATCATGGAGAGGGATGCCGACGTCACCGCTACGCCGGAGGTCGTTGTGCCGCCACCGCCACCCTCTGGAGGCGCGCCAGGTGGACAACCGGCGGATTCGCCAGTGCCGCCAACCGGAGGCGCGGCGACGACGGGCCTGGCCCTCGAGGTCAGTACGCCGATGCGCCGCCGTCTTTCAAAGGCAGCCTCAGCGCCGCGTCCTCTGGACACCGGCGCTGCGAGCTCCTCGATTCCGGACACCGAGGTGTCGAGCGCCGCGCCCACCGGGTGGGTGTGGGGAGGCGGGACGGGCCCGTTGAACCGGGCGCTCTTGGACGTCCAAGCCAAGCTCTGGGCCGAGGGCGACACCATCAAGGAGTGCACCAAGGCATACCTGGCGTCACGAACGACTATCCGGTTACGCATCCTTTTTTGCTTTGCTTCCTTGTTTTTTCACTGGGTGTAGTCCCCGAGTTTCGGGCCGGCTGCTGAGCAGGCAGCTCGGAACTCTAATCGGCGAGTTCCAAGTACCAATGCTTTTTTCTGAAATTTTGATGCAGGATTACCACAATCTTCGTGTGACCTCCTTCAACGCCAACATTGAGGAGCTGGCCAAGCGGACCGCCGACTTATCGGACAGCCGAGTGAGTTTTCTTCTTTCTCTGCGGGGGCGCGCTGGCGCACCCGTGGGTTGTAGTCCCCGAGATTCGGGCCGACTGCTGAGCAGTCGGGCCGGATCTCCCCGACGACCCTTCTTCTTTGCTGACGACTGACATCCCTCCCCCTCCTTTTTCAGAGGCCAACTCCACCCTTCAGCAGCAGCTGGGCGAAGTCAAAACCGCACTGGGCGTCAGGGAGGAGGAGTGCGGCCGGCTAACGGAGGAGCGCGACCGGCTGGCTACGTAGCTAGCGGAGCAGAAGGAGCTGCTCCAGAGGGCCCAGAAGGAGGCACAGGACAAGGAGACCGCCCTTCTCGCTGAATTTGTGTCCGAGCGCTCCTCCTGGACCGATAAGGAGGCGACGCTAGTTCCCGGCTTCCAGGCAATCGAAGATCATGTCGATGGTGAGCTTCCATTTGTTTCCTTTTCCGGGCTGCCGACTGCTAGTCGAGTCGGCCTTAAATTTTTAACTCTGTTTCTTTGCTCTTCTTCCTTAGCAGACTTCTCCCCGGCCATTCTGATGCCGCCAATCAAGCCATCGAGGCTGATCATGAAGCATGGAGGGCGGACGGCGCACAGGTCGCTGCCGATGCCCCCGAACTCTTAACGAGCAGATTCTAAGCATCGAGGCCCGTCTTCGGCCAGCCCACCGGATGCAGCGCCAGCTTCAACGCGTCGGCGCCCAGGTGATTGCCACCCTGTGGCCGGACATGCAGGCGCCACACACCCCTAGTCGGACTGCCGACTGGTTGGAGGTGGAAGCCGGCTGTCTTGAGGCCTGGAAGGGTTCTGCAGCCCGGGCTGGAGCCCACCGGGCCTTGGAATTTGCCAAGGCGTGGTATCCTGGGCTGAGTTTAGCCCAGTTAGCCACATTCCGGCTGGAAGCTCATCCGGAGCTGGCAACGATGGAGGAAGATCTCGTCAGGCGCGCCGCATCAATCGCTGAGTACATCGACACCTGTGTCTTTGTCCCAGAGCGGGCTGAGAACGGCGAGGAGGTGCCGCCGGAGTGGTTTGGGCTGAACCCGGACGACGGTGAGGACTCGGTGGAGGTGATCGACTCCAGTGGCGAAGAGGAAGGCGAGGAGGAGGAATGAGACGAGGAGGAGGCGCCAGAGGTCGAGGCAGACGGCCAGCCCCAGCCCGACCGCGCCTCCAGCAACGAGCCGCACACAACTGAGCCAGCTATCGCCAGGGGTGATCAGGCGGAGACCAACCAGCCGACTGCCCCGCCAACTGGCACCGCCGACCCCTCTGGTCCTCCGAGTCCGTCCGCGGCTTCCTAGGCTGCTACTTTAGCTTTGTTTTTCCTACTTAGTAGTCTTAACGAACTTGTTATTTTGCACAATTCCACCCACTGGGTGTGGGTGTATCTTGAACTCCAATTTGATGATTCGGCCAAGGGCCTTTCTATGTAAATATTTATCTGCGTTCTATCTCTTCTTGCTTATTGCTCTTTGGCTTTTTCCTTTGCTTCCCTCCCTTGGTTACCGTTTGGCTAGTCGGACAGCCGCTCTGCGGACTGCTGCTAGATCAAATACTTGGCTTCTTTGGGAGGCAAGTACTTAGCCATTTAGAGTTTTTAGCAAGTTAATTTAGAAAGCGGCGAGCCGGCTGCTCGAGAGTCGGTTGCAAAAGGCTGGAAACTGGCTTAAGCTATGTGCATGTTGTGAGTCCTTAGCCATTTTTAATATGGACACCCATTCCACCTTACTCCTGCTTGCCAGTCAGTCGCTCTGTGATCCGTGGCTTCTAACAGGAGACGGCTTGAGTGCCACACACTACTTGTCCGGCTGCAGGAAGTCATTTCATAGCCCAAGACGGCAAGTCCCCGGGCCGACTAGTCGAACCCGGTGCCAAGCGATAAATAATAGCATACTCATAGGCATAACTCGTTATCATATAGATAAAAGAAGGCAGTCCCCGAGATCATCTCGAGGGGCCCGAAGTCTTCATACTTTAATACAAAAAGGTAGCGTGATACATACTGCATTAACTATAAAATCTTCGGCGGAGATTTGCATTCCATGGCCGCTCTGTCTCTTTGCCGGAGTCGTCCCTTTTGCGTGCTCAGGGCTTCTGAGCGTCGATCAGGTAGTAGGAGTCATTGCCCAACACCTTGCTGATGATGAAGGGCCTTCCCAAGGTGCTGAGAGCTTGTGCTGGCCAGCTGTTCGCTGAACCAGCCGAAGCACATGGTCTCCTTCTTGGAAAGATCGCGGCTTGACCTTCCGATTGTAGTATCGGCGTAGGCTCTGCTGGTAGATGCTGGACTGGATGAGTGCCAACAACCGGCCCTCTTCCAGCAGATCGACGCCATCTTGACGTGCTTCCTATGCTTACTCCTCGGTGTACATGGTGACTCGAGGGGAGTCGAACTCTATGTCCGTTGGGATGACGGCTTCGGCACCGTAGATGAGGAAGAAGGGCGTGAAGACGGTTGACTTATTTGGAGTCGTGTGCAGGCTCCAGAGGATGGCTGGCAACTCATCAAGCCAGTAGCCCGCCTAGCGCTCCAGAGGCTCGACCAGCCGGGGCTTGATGCCGGACAGGATTTGGCCGTTTGCTCGCTCTACTTGGCCGTTGGACTGCGGATGGGGAACGGACGCTAAGTCCAGTCGGATGCCCTGTGTCGCGCAAAAACGGGCCAAGGCACCTTTGGCAAAGTTTGTGTCGTTGTCGGTGATGATGCTGTGCGGTATGCCGTACCGAATTGTGATGTCAGAGATGAAGGTCACAACAGTCGGACCATTCAAACTCTTGATTGGCTTTGCTTCTATCCATTTGGTGAACTTGTCCACTGCAACAAGTAAATGAGTCAAACCACCTCGCCCGTCTTAAATGGTCCGACCATGTCCAGGCCCCAAATAGCAAAGGGCCAGGCAATATGAATAGTTTTGAGTGACGAAGCTGGCTGATGAGGCTTAGAACGGAACTTCTGGCACCCCTTGCATTTTTGGACTAGAGACTTGGCGTCTTCAAGAGCAGTCGGCCAGAAGAAACCATGGCGGAAATGTCAGGACCCCGATCCCAAGTCACATCGATCTAGCCGGTAACACCTCATATCACATTGCGGCCTCACGCACGGTATCCCATGGGTGTCGCCTTACCATGGCCCGGGACCGTTTGCGCCTTTTGGCACACGTATATGATAGTGTCGCTAGCATCCATATGACAGAGAACCCGGGCCGACATGGCTAGTCGTGACCCCAAAGCGGCACAGACCTATGGAGACAGGCATACATGAATCACATCGAGCATGTCGGTCATCAGCGAGTGAATCCGGGCTGTAGCACTGGGCTAACAGGACTCCAGGGAACCCGGGCTGTAGCAGGCTAGGCAGGACTCCAGATGTCACCGTGTGACATTTCCTCGAAGGGACAGACATTGGAACGAAGTGAAACACATGCCGGCCAGTCAAGTGTCCCGAACAGTAGGGCTAGCTGGACTCCGGTGAACCGGGCTGTAGCGGACTACTATGGCTCAAGGAACACTTGACTACATTTCCCCATAAGAAAGGCTGCCAAGGATAAACAACTAGATTGTTGGATCCCACTCATACCAAGCATTTCAATCTACACACAATATGCCCGATATGAGTACATACAACATGGCTTCACAACAAAACTCTACAACTCAAGTACTTTATTTAAAGGCTCCAGAGAGCCATACATAACATGTTCATACAGGTAGGGGTCACATGACCCGACACTCAAGTCATACAAGCATACAAGCACAAGCGGAAATAAATAGTCTGAGTACAGACACTAGAAAGCAAGAAGGCTTCCGAAGCCCGTCTATCTACATAGGGCCCTCCATGGCCAGGATCACCACCTGGGTGGCTAGTCACTCATCGACATCAAGGTCTACGTAGATCCCATCGAAGGGGGCGGTGTTGTCGTCTGAAAACAGTAATTAAGCAAACATGAGTACAAAGGTACTCAGCAAGTCTTACAACAGAACCTACTATACATGCTCATTCTCAAGAAGGTGGTGGGATTATTGTAGCAAGCCAGCTTTGACTCTTGGCTAAGCTATCCTACGGAACTCCCCTAGTAAAATAGTTTTCGAACACGAGTCCACTACTCACCAACACAATACTCCACCAGGGATCCTCCCTCGACATCCTACAAGAGGGCCATCCTCGGTACTCACACTTATCTTGAGTCTTTTAGTAGTATCCATTAACTTGTCTATGAACTGTAAAGGCAACCAAGTAGTCCTTTACCATGAACGTGACTATTCGAATAGTTTTATACTCTGCAGGGGTGTACTTCG
This sequence comes from Triticum dicoccoides, assembly GCF_002162155.2. Lineage (NCBI taxonomy): Eukaryota > Viridiplantae > Streptophyta > Magnoliopsida > Poales > Poaceae > Triticum > Triticum dicoccoides. Next base: position 85,089,088 of record NC_041382.1, read on the forward strand.
TCACAGATGTTTCCACCACTTAGCGTCTGCACAAGACATGTGCTCGGCAGACTTCAAGCAAAAACCGACATGGGTGTAGACCACGACCTGACTAACCTCACAAGTCTCTAGTCCAGGTTTATCGCCTATTCAGGTTCCATCCGCAAGGAAATCCGGCGAGGGTGTCCTCAACGGCCCCAAACGATGTGTACAGAGTCCCAAGACGCCAAACGGGCGCCCGACATACCCGGCCACAGTGTATCTACCGCATCATAGCCCACCCCTAGGGTCAGCGCTACGCACGGCCGCCAACACATAACCTACAAACACCAGAAACTAGTTGCAACTCCTGGACAGAGGGCGAGAGGGGTCAGTAAGTCGAGCAGGGTCATATTTCAGGGCCCAATGTGTGGTAGTAGCTGAATCTTAAATGACGCATACAGATCTCAGTTCTTATGGACGGCCTCAATGAAACAACCCACCATGTACTCCTACATGGCCTCTCATCGATACCTTTACCAAAACATGTTCAACACATCCCTCACATTACCGACATAATCATTTCACTCTAGCCCATCACCCAGATGAACCAGACCTGGCACAACTCTAAGCATAGCAGGCATAGCAAGGTAGGAATCACATACATGGCTCAATCAACTCCTACACATGCTAGTGGGTTTCATCTAGTTACTGTGGCAATGACAGGTCATGCAGAGGATAAGGGTTCAACTACCGTAGCACACAGTAGTTTGAATCGCGTTGTCTTAATGCAGTAAACAAGAGCAGAAGCGAGAACATGGGTTTGTATCGGAATGATCAATGGGTTGCTTGCCTGTTGTAGTGGTAGTAGGGTACTGCCCTTCATACGGATACTCGGGGTTATCCTCGGAGCCAGAACCTACCACGAAAGACACATCGAACATGATCAGCACATGACAATATGCAAAAATATAATGCATGCTATGACATGGCAACATGAAAGTGTCTTGTCCTAATGCAAGCTAAAACAGAAAGGAATGAACTCATTTGAATCAAAGATTCAAATGTTAGCTCATTAAGCATAGCCTTATTAGTGAATTATCTTATTCTGCTTAAACAGCAAGGTTAACTTGTTTTGTCATGCATGAAACCATTACAGATGGATAGATTGAATTTTTCTGATCATTTTTCATATATAAATCTTTGCATTTGGAGCTATGGTTGATTTTCTATGATTTTTGGAAGTTTTGGCTATTTTCTGGAATTTCCTATTAAAGAATAAATCCAGTAATTGAATTAATGCGTCAACATGACATAGGTGTGACGTCAGCGGGTCAACTGGGTCGGCCAGGTCAAACCTGACTGGTGGGCCCTGTCTGTAAGTGTCACAACTAATTAACAGAATTATGTTAGTGCTAATTAACTGTCAGTGGGGCCTAGGCCCACATGTCAGTGACTAAACTAATTAAAATTAGTTAAAACTAATCCTAAACTAATTAGCAGATCGGCCCCACCTGTCATAGCCTCAGGGGGGTCAACCTGGGCCCACACGGGGTCAAACAGGGTCAACTCACCGGCGTCTAGTCGCCGGCGAGGCCAGACGCGGCGGAGCAACGCGGGATTTGCACTCCGGCGACCAAAAGGACGGCGGAGACTATCTACGTGATGCGGGGAGGAAGCCGCGTCGAGTGGTGACAGTGGGTGGAGCTGGGGTGGCCGGAAACGTCGCCGGCGACGAGTTTGGCGGCGGCCGGAGCTCGGGTGAGGATGAACTAGTCACTAGGGGACACGGGGAGGCCCGAGGTTTGGTGCGTTGAGCTCCTGGAGGTGCGGTAGGACTAGTGGATAGGGTGGCGTGGCCATTGGGTGGCCGGAGCCTCGTCGGCGATGAGCTCCACGGCAGTGCGTGCGGGTGATCTACATGCGGTCGCTACGGGGCTCGAGAGAGGGAACAGAGAGGGTGGGGAGGTGGCTGAGCTCACGGGGATCTTGTCGAGGCGGTCGGAGAGGTCGGGGATCAGCTGATGCGGCGGGGGCGGCAAAAGGGATCTCCGGTGGCCGGAGTTGAGGGCGAGCTCGGTGCAGCGTCTCCGGGGCGAGCGAGCGCTTGGGGCTCGACCCACTCGATGTAATCAACGACGGTGGAGCTCGTGGACACGATGACGCGGCGCGAGGACGACGGAGGGCACGACTACGATGACGGTGCGGCGACAGGAGCGTCAGCCATGGTGGGGAACGGCGAGGGAGAGAGACAGGGGGGAATGGCGTGTCTAGGGGCTTCGGGGTGCGACGTGGAAGCATCCAGGCATCCAGGGGCGTGGGCGGCAGGCAGGTGACGCCGTGGCGAGCTCGGACACGTCGGCGTCACCTCCCTGCTTGCCTGACGGGGAAGAAGCAGCTGGCTGGCGCGGGCCAGCACAGTGCTAGGCCGCCAGGTGGGCCGGCTAGTGGGTTAGGTGGGCTGCGCTAGGTGAGTTCCTGTTTTTTCTCTCCTTTTCTGTTTATTTATTTATTTATTATTTCTGTAACTTCAAGGCTTTATTAAAAATGCCAGGGCATTACCATAAATCATAAAATTAATCATGGCCACAGCTTAGAATATATCCAACAGCAAACATTTTAGTTTATGATTATTTGAGCATTTAAAATATTTTATAGCATTTAAATGCCCAAATGCAAATACTATAAGGATTAATCCAATGACCTTAGATGTCCTAGAAAAATGTGCACACTTTTTGTCAGGGGTTTTAACCCAAAACAAAAAGGGTGGGCTTTTTAGAAGGGCATTTCAGGTCCATTGATTTTTTTAGTAAACCCTAGTTGTTACAGGGGGGGTGCTGGGGGTTCTGTCATCCCCATTTCAAATTTAAAAGGAATTTAAACATGATGCACACTCTAATGCTTGAACTTGCTAGGTTGTGACAACTCTCCCCCACTCAAAAGAATCTCGTCCCGAGATTTAGGATCCTCCGGAAAGAAGGTTGGGTACTCGAGTCGAAGACGATCCTCCCTTTCCCAAGTGGCTTCTTTCTCGGAATGGTGTGACCATTGAACCTTGAGAAACTTGGTATTATGATGTCGAGTGGTACGCTCGGCTTGATCAAGGATACGTACGGGATATTCCCGATATGAGAGGTTGTCTTGTAGATCAAGCGTTTCGTGGTCCACTCCACGGATAGGATCCGCGAAGCAACGCCTGAGTTGAGAAACGTGGAAGACATCGTGAACTCTGGAGAGATGGGAAGGTAGTTCCAATTGGTAGGCAACTTCTCCTCGTTTGGCAAGAATGCGAAAGGGTCCAATGTAACGAGGAGCCAATTTGCCTTTGATACCGAAACGATAGGTTCCCTTTAATGGAGTAACCCGAAGGTAAGCCTTCTCGCCGACTTCATAAGTCATGAGCTTATGTCTATGATCATATTGGCTCTTTTGACGAGATTGGGCTGTTTTCAATTTCTCACGAATAACGCGAACCTGCTCTTCTGCTTCCTGAATCATATCCGGGCCAAAGAGTTGTCTTTCCCCGGTTTCTGACCAGTTAAGAGGCATTCGACATTTTCGTTCATAGAGAACTTCGAAAGGAGCCTTGCCCAAGCTAGATTGATAACTATTGTTATAAGCAAACTCCGCGAATGGAAGGCATTTCTCCCAACCCATTCCGAACGAGATGACAGAAGCTCGGAGCATATCTTCCAGAATTTGATTGACTCACTCTACTTGACCACTTGATTGAGGATGGAAGGCGGTGCTAAAAGAGGGACGAGTTCCCATAGCATTTTGGAAACTTTCCCAAAATCGAGAGGTGAAGAGACTTCCCTGGTCTGAGTTAATTTCCAATGGGACACCATGAAGTGACACTATTCGGGAGATGTATAACTCAGCTAGCTGGCTAGCGATGATACTCTCACGAACAGGTAGAAAGTGGGCTACTTTGGAAAGACGGTCGATCACGGCAAAGATGGCATTATTCCCTCTCTTGGTCTTGGGAAACCCAGTGATGAAATCCATACTGATTTTATCCCATTTCCACTCAGGAATAGCCAAAGGTTGAAGGGTGCCAGCAGGCCGTTGATGCTCTGCTTTAACACAACGACAAACGTCGCAATTAGCAATGTATTGAGTGATTTCTCTCTTCATCCTAGTCCACCAAAACCTCTGTCGTAGGTCTTGATACATTTTAGTACTACCGGGATGAATGGTGAGAGGGGATTCATGAGCTTCCTTAAGGACCAACTGGCGTAGATGTTGTTTCTTGGGAACCACCAAACGGTTCTCGAAGAAGACAGCACCTCGCTCATCCATGGAAAAACAATTAGTAACTCCGCTAGCTGTTTTCCTTAATCCGGAATATGCCCTTGTCACGCTTCTGGGCAGCTATGATTTGATCCATAAGGGTAGGTTTCGCCACCAGGGTGGATAGAAAACCTCAAGGAACAATGTGAAGATTAAGCTTACGAAATTCCTCATGGAGAAGTGGTTGACTTTGTTGTAACATCAGGTTGTTACAATAGGACTTACGACTTAGTGCATCAGCCATGACATTGGCTTTGCCCGGGGTGTAAGTTATTCCTAAGTCGTAATCCGAGATCAACTCGACCCAACGTCTTTGCCTGAGGTTCAAATCCGGTTGGGTGAAGATATATTTCAAACTTTGGTGATCGGTGAAGATCTCGCAATGATTACTGAGGAGGTAATATCGCCAAGTTTTGAGTGCATGGACTACAGCTGCAAGCTCTAGATCATGTGTGGGATAGTTTTCCTCATGTGGGTGTAATTGCCGTGAAGCATAGGCAATTACCTGACGATCTTGCATGAGTATGCAACCTAGTCCTTGTCGCGAGACGTCGCAATAGATAATAAAGTCCTTGGAGAAATCTGGTGGTACTAGTACGGGAGCAGATGTCAGGCGTCTTTTCAGTTCCTGAAAGCTGAACTCGCACTGTGGAGTCCACTCGAACTTTTTATCTTTCTTGAGGAGTTCAGTTAGAGGTTTAGCAACCTTGGAGAAATTCTCGACGAAGTGACGGCAGTAGCTCGCTAAGCCAAGGAAGCTCCGAACTTGCTTGACCGTCTCAGGTGGAGTCCAATCAAGGACAGCTTGAACTCGCTCAGGATTGACAGCAATACCCTTACCAGAGATTACGTGGCCTAGATAGGTCACTTTTGGCAACCAAAATTCACATTTGGAGAATTTGGCATAAAGGCGATGCTCTCGAAGTTTCGTCAATACCAGCCTTAGATGTTCGGCATGTTCCTCTTCATTCTTGGAGTAGATGAGTATGTCATCGAGGTATACTACGACGAATTTATCCAAATACTCAATGAATACCGAGTTCATTAACCGAGAAAAGGTGGCTGGGGCATTGGTTAGACCGAAGGACATAACGGTGTACTCGTATTGGCCATAGCGATTAACAAAGGCCGTTTTGGGAATGTCCCCGTTTCTGGTTTTGATTTGATGGTAGCCCAACCTTAAATCCATCTTGGAAAAGACTGAGGAACCAGCGAGCTGATCATATAGATCGTTGATCCTGGGAAGCGGGTACTTGTTCTTGATGGTGACCAAGTTGACAGGTCAGTAATCTACAACCATTCGATCCGTTCCATCCTTCTTCTTGACAAAAAGGACGGGGCAAGCCCAAGGAGAGGAACTAGGACGGATGAAACCCTTTTTCAAGGACTCATCGAGTTGGTTCTTAAGCTGGGCTAGTTCTAAGGGTGCCATCTTGTAGGGTCTTCTAGAAATTGGAACGGTTCCTGGAACAAGGTCTATCACAAACTCGACATCCCTGTCAGGTGGAACGCCCGGCAGTTCTTCTGGAAAGACATCTGGAAAGTCTCGGACTACCGGAACATCCTCAAGGTCTGGAAGGGTGTTGGCGTTTAGGGAGTAAAGCTGGCGCTTGGTCACTTGAGTTAAGACATTGACTGTCTTGCCCGATGGGTGGGTAAATTGAACGGTTCTAGTGGCACAATCAATCTTAGCATAATGAGCTGACATCCAGTCCATACCCAAGATGATGTTTATGTCCGAGGACTTGAGAGCTATTAAGGATGCAAGGAAGACAAGTCTATTGACAAGAATTTCGTTCCCATGGCCTACTCTAGAAGTTTGCCATCTAGAGCCAGGGGTTTGAATTTCCATGGTAGAGGGCATGTCACAGAATGTCGTGTTATGCAATCGAGCATAGTTCTCAGATATGAATGTATGAGATGCTCCAGTATCGAAAAGAATAGATGTCGGATGGCAATTAACAAGGAGCGTACCAAGGACGACGTTAGGATCCTCATGAGCCTCCTCGGCTGAGACATAGTTGACAGGGCCACGTGCAGTGGTGACCGGCTTGGCGTAGATTGTCTTTCCCGCTGGCTTACCACGACCAACGGACTTTCCAGACTGATTGGGGTTGTTCTGGGGACACTCTCAACTATAGTGACCCGGCTCTCCACACTTGAAACATGTCACCACATTGGGGCGTGGAGCAGCATTAGCAGCGGGGCCACCATAGGGCTTGGGCGGAGCAAACTGCTGGTTGGGACGAGGCGCCTCAAAGGATGGCCTCGAAATGAACCTGGGTGGCAGTGTCGTGCTTGGGATCCACACCCGGCGCTTCTGAGTTCCAGAGCCGGATGAAGAGCCAAAATCACGTGAGTGCTTGCGTGAGGCGTCATAGTCAGACTGGCCTGACTCAGCACTGATGGCTTTATTGACCAACTTCTGAAAAGAGGTGCACTCGTGCTGACGAAGATCGCGGCGAAGCTCAGGGCTAAGTCCCTTGCGGAACCTTGCCTGCTTCTTAGCGTCGGTAGATACTTCTTCAGGAGCATAACGTGCCAGATTCCCAAATTCACGACTATAAGCATCCACAGTCAGTCTTCCTTTGGTGAAATTGCAGAACTCCTCCCTCTTGCAATCTATGAGACCTTCTGGAATGTGATGCTCACGGAAAGCCTCACTGAATTCAGCCCAAGTAGTGATTTGGCCGACCGGGCGCATAGCTTCAAAATTTTCCCACCAGAGGCTAGCAAGGCCTTCAAGATGGTAGGCAGCATAAGTAACCTTATCAGCTTCGGCTACGTTGGCAGAACGTAGCTTGTGGGTGAGGTTGCGAAGCCAGTCATCCGCGTCGAGGGGCTCAATGGAATGGTTAAACTTTGGTGGGTACAGCTTGATAAAGTCATTGATTGACACAAAGTCATTTCGCAGATGGCGTGCAGTGTTTTGCTCAATCCGCTCTAGTAAGCGGTTAGTCTCACGCTTGTTTCTTTCCGCCTCCAGCATCACTTCGGCCAGAGAGGGCGGGTGAGGCAGATTTTCGCCCCTAGCTGCACTAGCTTCCCCCTGCTCCGGGGCAGCAGGGTTGCTGCGGGTGTTGACCATCCTAGGAGAAAACAAGACAACTGTTTAGATAAGGATGGCTCAAACTTAGCAAGGAAGTGCAGAATGTAATGGATAACACGGAATGTAGAGATGTTCATCCGTATGTCATGGTAATATAAAACTGCCATATATATACCAACGGTCATACACACCATACATAATTTAGTACAAGCCCAGGCTATAGTACAACTATGATGAAAGACGTTACATATCATCGGAGGCATTCCAAGCTCCTATACATTATTTGTCTACAACTCCGTAATTGATTACACACAAAGTCATATTCCACAAGTCACGCAGGACAGTGCAGATACAACTATTACAATACTAGTGATACTACTACTAACTCAGACAGCTCCATAGTAGTTCTCATAGAATTCACCTCCATAGCCCAGAAGTTCAACGTGATCATCCGGGAACAGACGGTCCTGAGGAGCTTGTGGACCATAGGGACTAGGATGAGGTCTTGGACAAACAAACGGTGGCCTGTGGGGACCACGGGGAGGGGTGATGCCTCCCACATCACGCCAATCCACCATGTCTGGCAGAGCAGATCTCACAGGATACAGATCCCTTGTATCCATACATCCAGCTTGCACCGCAGGTGCAAACCGAGTCAATGTGGCCCAATGATCCGCACGGGTATTGAAAAGCTCCAGCCTCAAGGCCTGATTCTCTCGGTCCTTATCTTCAAGCATCTCGGTAGTGGTACGAGTTAATGAGTCCTCCTGAGTGGAGTCAGCATAGATAGCCTGAAGATACCCTTGCGCTCCCGGAAGTGAAGCTGGCATGTAACGGAATTTGGTGTTCCGAAGCAGGCCAGTCCGGACTCGCATGATGGTCATCATGGAATAGGCAGCATCCTGCACAACCATCTCAACAGTAACCCCGAGTCCATAGGAACAGTGGAGGGGCTCGGTGGATCCAGGATAAGAAGGAAATATCCTGACGGTGCAGAAATATTGGCTTTGATTAAAGTCTAGAACTGCTCTTCGACAATGTATTCAGGATACCAATGGTAACCCATCTGGATCATTACCCGGACTAACATAGCAGTATGACTGGGCACATCAAGGCACCGGGTCAGGCGAACCACTTGGTTTTGAGCACGGTTGGCCATATGAAAGCACAACCACAATGCAAAGACATTAGAATTTCTAGGGAAAAATGGACAGCATAACAGCTGTAAATGCTCAGAAAAAGATTTGATACACCACAGCAGTTTGCAATACCACTCAACAACATCATATCAAGGTTCTGATTCAACTGGAAACATACTAAAAGTAGTAGAAACTGTACTGAGGCTTGTAACAGCAATCCTATAAGCTACTACGGATTAGTAACACGTGAACCTGATAGAAGAAGAGAGCCTAGTCCTTAACCCACGTTGAATGAGAAGAGAATGACTCAGATCAGAGGGCATAAGGTAAAGAAGTAAAAGATCCTTACGTTCCCTCCCACAATCAATTCCCCTACATATAACTAAAGCATTTCTAGATTCGACATCGACCAGTTTGGCTCAATGAACCTACAGGCAGTCCGGCTCTGATGCCAACGCTGTCAGGACCTCGATTCCAAGTCACATCAATCTAGCCGGTAACACCTCATATCACATTGTGGCCTCACGCACGGTATCCCACGGGTGTCGCCTTACCATGGCCCGGGACCGTTTGCGCCTTTTGGCACACGTATATGATAGTGTCGCTAGCATCCATATGACAGAGAACCTGGGCCGACATGGCTAGTCGTGAGCCCAAAGCGGCACAGACCTATGGAGACAAGCATACATGAATCACATCAATCATGTCAGTCATCAGCGAGTGAATCCGGGCTATAGCACTGGGCTAACAGGACTCCGGGGAACCCGGGCTGTAGCAGGCTAGGCAGGACTCCGGATGTCACCACGTGACATTTCCCCGAAGGGACAGACATAGGAACGAAGTGAAACACATGCCGGCCAGTCAAGTGTCCTGAACAGTAGTGCTGGGCTAGCAGGACTCCGGTGAACCGAGCTGTAGCGGACTAGTATGGCTCGAGGAACACTAGACTACATTTCTCCATAAGAAAGGCTGCCAAGGATAAACAACTAGATTGTCGGATCCCACTCATACCAAGCATTTCAATCATACACACAATATGCCTGATATGAGTACATACAACATGGCATCACAACAAAACTCTACAACTCAAGTACTTTATTTAAACGCTCTAGAGAGCCATACATAACATGTTCATACAGGTAGGGGTCACATGACCCGACACTCAAGTCATATAAGCATACAAGCACAAGCGGAAGTAAATAGTCTGAGTACAGACACTAGAAAGGAAGAAGGCTTCCGAAGCCTGTCTATCTACATAGGGCCCTCCATGGCCAGCATCACCACCTGGGTGGCTAGTCACTCGTCGACATCAAGGTCTACGTAGAACCCATCGGAGGGGGCGGTGTTGTCGTCTGAACATAGTAATTAAGCAAACATGAGTACAAAGGTACTCAGCAAGTCTTACAACAG
>NC_041382.1:85098946-85123388 GCF_002162155.2 Triticum dicoccoides
ACACACAATATGCCTGATATGAGTACATACAACATGGCATCACAACAAAACTCTACAACTCAAGTACTTTATTTAAACGCTCTAGAGAGCCATACATAACATGTTCATACAGGTAGGGGTCACATGACCCGACACTCAAGTCATATAAGCATACAAGCACAAGCGGAAGTAAATAGTCTGAGTACAGACACCAGAAAGGAAGAAGGCTTCCGAAGCCTGTCTATCTACATAGGGCCCTCCATGGCCAGCATCACCACCTGGGTGGCTAGTCACTCGTCGACATCAAGGTCTACGTAGAACCCATCGGAGGGGGCGGTGTTGTCGTCTGAACATAGTAATTAAGCAAACATGAGTACAAAGGTACTCAGCAAGTCTTACAACAGAACCTACTATACATGCTCATTCTCAAGAAGGTGGTGGGGTTATTGCAGCAAGCCAGCTTTGACTCTTGGCTAAGCTATCCTACAGAACTACCCTAGTAAAATAGTTTTCGCACACGAGTCCACTACTCACTAACACAATACTCCACCGGGGATCCTCCCTCGACATCCTACGAGAGGGCCATCCTCGGTACTCACACTTATCTTGAGTCTTTTAGTAGTATCCATTAACTTGTCTATGAACTGGATAGGCAACCAAGTAGTCCTTTACCATGGACGCGGCTATTCGAATAGTTTTATACCCTGCAGGGGTGTACTTCGTCACACATGTTTCCACCACTAAGCATCTGCACACGACATGTGCTCAGCAGACTTCAAGCGAAAACCGACTTGGGTGTAGACCATGACCCGACTAACCTCACAAGTCTCTAGTCCAGGTTTATCACCTATTCAGGTTCCATCCGCAAGGAAATCCGGCAGGGGTGTCCTCAACGGCCCCAAACGATGTGTACAGAGTCCCGAGATGCCAAACGGGCACCCAGCATACCCGGCCACAATGTATCTACCGCATCATAGCCCACCCCTAGGGTCAGCACTACGCACGGCCGCCAACACATAACCTACAAACACCAGAAACTAGTTGCAACTCCTGGACAGAGGGCGAGAGCGGTCAGTAAGTCGAGCGGGGCCATATTTCAGGGCCCAATGTGTGGTAGTAGCTGAATCTTAAATCACACATACAGATCTCAGTTCTTATGGATGGCCTCAATGAAACAACCAACCATGTACTCCTACATGGCCTCTCATCGATACCTTTACCAAAACATGTTCAACACATCCCTCACATTACCGACATAATCATTTCACTCTAGCCCATCATCCAGATGAACCAGACCTGACACAACTCTAAGCATAGCAGGCATAGCAAGGTAGGAATCACATACATGGCTCAATCAACTCCTACACATGCTAGTGGGTTTCATCTAGTTACTGTGGCAATGACAGGTCATGCAGAGGATAAGGGTTCAACTACCGTAGCACACAGCAGTTTGAATCGCATTGTCTTAATGCAGTAAACAAGAGCAGAAGCGAGAACATGGGTTTGTATCGGAATGATCAATGGGTTGCTTGCCTGTTGTAGTGGTAGTAGGGTACTGCCCTTCAGACGGATACTCGGGGTTATCCTCGGAGGCAGAACCTACCATGAAAGACACATCGAACATGATCAGCACATGACAATATGCAAAAATATGATGCATGCTATGACATGGCAAGATGAAAGTGTCTTGGCCTAATGCAAGCTAAAACAGAAAGGAATGAACTCATTTGAATCAAAGATTCAAATGTTAGCTCATTAAGCATAGCCTTATTAGTGAATTATCTTATTCTGCTTAAACAGCAAGGTTAACTTGTTTTCTCATGCATGAAACCATTACAAATGGATAGATTGAATTTTTCTGATCATTTTTCATATATAAATCTTTGCATTTGGAGCTATGGTTGATTTTCTATGATTTTTAGAATTTTGGCTATTTTCTAGAATTTCCTATTAAAGAATAAATCCAGTAATTGAATTAATGCGTCAGCATGACATAGTTGTGATGTCAGCGGGTCAACTGGGTTGGCCAGGTCAAACCTGACTGGTGGGCCCTATCTGTCAGTGTCACAACTAATTAACAGAATTATGTTAGTGCTAATTAACTGTCAGTGGGGCCTAGGCCCACATGTCAGTGACTAAACTAATTAAAATTAGTTAAAACTAATCCTAAACTAATTAGCAGACCGGCCCCACCTGTCATAGCTTCAGGGGGGTCAACCTGGGCCCACACGAGGTCAAACAGGGTCAACTCGCTGGCGTCTAGTCGCCGGCGAGGCCAGACGCGGCAGAGCAATGCGGGATTTGCACTCCGACGTCCAAAAGGACGGCAGAGACTATCTACGTGATGCGGGGAGGAAGCCGCGTCAACTGGTGGTAGTGGGTGGAGCTGGGGTGGCTGGAAACGTCGCCGGCGACGAGTTTGGCGGCGGCCGGAGCTCGGGTGAGGATGAACTAGTCGCTAGGGGGCACGGGGAGGCCCGAGGTTAGGTGCGTTGAGCTCCTGGAGGTGCGGTAGGACTAGTGGACAGGATGGTGTGGCCATTGGGTGGCCGGAGCCTCGTCGACGACGAGCTCCACGGCGGTGCGTGCGGGTGATCTACATGCGGTCGCTATGGGGCTCGAGAGAGGGAACGGAGAGGGTGGGGAGGTGGCTGAGCTCACGGGGATCTGGTCGAGGCGGTCGGAGAGGTCGGGGATGAGCTGATGCGGCGGGGGTGGCGAAAGGGATCTCCGGTGGCCGGAGTTGAGGGCGAGCTCAGTGCAGCGTCTCCGGGGCGAGCGAGCGCTCGGGGCTCGACCCACTCGGTGTAATCGACGAGGGCGGAGCTCATGGATACGATGACGCGGTGCGAGGACGACGGAGGGCATGGCTATGACGACGATGCGGCGGCAGGAGCGTCAACCATGGTGGGGAACGGCGAGGGAGAGAGACAAGGGGGAATGGCGTGTCCAGGGGCTTCGGGGTGCGACGTGGAGGCATATAGGCGTCCAGGGGCGTGGGCGGCAAGCAGGTGATGCCGTGGCGAGCTCGGGCACGCCAGCGTCACCTCCCTACCTGCCTGGCGGGGAAGAAGCATCTGGCTGGCGCGGGCTAGCATAGTGCTAGGCCTCCAGGTGGGCCGGCTGGTGGGTTAGGTGGGCTGCACCAGGTGAGTTCCTGATCTTTCTCTCCTTTTCTATTTATTTATTTATTTATTATTTGTGTAACTTCAAGGCTTTATTAAAAATGCCAGGGCATTACCACAAATCATAAAATTAATCATGGCCACTGCTTAGAATATATCCAACAGCAAACATTTTAGTTTATGATTATTTGAGCATTTAAAATATTTTATAGCATTTAAATGCCCAAATGCAAATACTATAAGGATTAATCCAATGACCTTAGATGTCCTAGAAAAATGTGCACAATTTTTGTCAGGGGTTTTAACCCAAAACAAAAAGGGCGGGCTTTTTAGAAAGGCATTTCAGGTTCATTGAAAAAGTTTTTAGTAAACCCTAGTTGTTCCAGGGGGTGCTGGGGGTTCTGTCATCCCCATTTCAAATTTAAAAGGAATTTAAACATGATGCACACTCTAATGCTTGAACTAGCTAGGGTGTGACAGGAAAGCTTTGGCGACGAGTGCCCTTGAAGCCGCGTGATGGCCACATTCGCCCTGATGGATGTCTTTGAGGATTTCCTGGCCTTGCTCTGGCTCCACACACCGCTGGTGAATACCAGTGACGCTGCGCTTTACGAGATCTCTATTGATGATGGCATACGCTGCCGCCCGGCGTTGTACTTGCTGAGCCGAGATCTCATCAGCTGGCAGCTCTTTGTTCACCATGAATTTGAGGATGGGTTGGGCCCATGAAGGTGCTGCAATTTCTGCAACTGCCAAGACCGCGACTTGGATGAGGGTGGCTGGGCCGGGAGGTGGTGGGTTGGAGTTGGCAGCCGCTTGCTGCGTCGATGAAGTCCCCGGGCAGATTGGCGCAGTCCTCGGGCCGGGTTCTGAAGTCTCCGGGCCGGCCACCGCAGTCCCTGGGCCGGGTGCGACTTCCACGATCCCCGCACTGTCTGCCGGAACACTCGCGCCATCTGCGGGGGCTCTTGAGTCGGATCCGACTACTTCAGGAGGAGCCGACATGAAGATGGAGTCTGACTCTGGTGATGGCTTGACGAACGGATTGAGGAGGCGCTGAAGGGCGACGCCAGACGGTATCGCCTGACGGGTGGAGCCGATTCGCGCCAGGGCGTCTTCTTGGTGGTTGTCGTTCCTTGGTATATGGAGAAACTCACATCCCTCGAAATACCCACTGAGTTGCTGTACGAGGAAGCGGTAGCTTGGCATGTTTGCGTCCTTGGCGTCTCAATCGCCTGACGACTGCTGAACCACCAAGTCGGAGTCACCATAACACAGGATCCGGCGAATGCCGAGCTCTTTGGCTAGCCGGAGCCCGTGAATGAGTGCCTCGTACTCGGCAACATTGTTGGAGTCGGCAAAATGGATTTGCAACACATACTTGAGCTTGTCGCCCTTGGGAGAGGTGAGGACGATGCCGGCTCCCAAGCCGGTACGCATCTTGGAACCGTCGAAATGCATTCGCCAATGGGTGGAGTCGGGCACTGGTGGTAGATACTGGGTTTTGGCCCAATCGACGAAGAATTCGGCCAGTGCTTGTGACTTGATGGCAGTGCGAGGTTGGTAGTAGATGGTGTAGGGGGCCAAATCTATGGCCCACTTGGCCACTCGTCCCGAAGCGTCTCGGCTGCCGATGATCTCGGCTAGAGGAGCCGTGCAGACCACAGTGATTGGATGCTCTTGGAAGTAAGGCTTCAATTTCTTGGCGGCAAAATGCACACCATAGCACATCTTCTGGTAGTGGGGGTAGTTTTGCTCGGAGGTCCACAGTACTTCACTCAAATAATATACCGGTCTCTGAACTGATAGTGCTTTGCCTTCCTCCTTGCGCTCTACTACAATGAACATGCTGACCACCCGGCTGGTGGCGGCGATGTAAAGGAGCATGGGCTCCTTAGGAGTCGGAGCCGCCAGAACAGGTGGAGTCGCCAGCATCTTCTTTAGTTGGACAAATGCTTCGTCCGCCTTGTGGTTCCACTTGAAAAAGTGGTTTTCTTCATGAGTTGGTACAGGGGAAGAGCCTTCTCGCCCAGCCGATTGACGAATCGGCTGACGGACGCCAAACAGCCGGTGAATTTTTGTATGTCCAGCAGTCGGCTGGGTACCTCCATCCTTTCAATTGCCTTGATCTTCACAGGGTTGCATTCTATGCCGCGTTCAGAGACCAGGAAACCAAGGAGCTGGTCGGCTGGTACTCCGAAGACGCATTTCTCCGGGTTGAGCTTGATCTGGAATCGGCGCAAGTTGTCAAAGGTCTCCTTGATGTCTTCCAGCACTGTTCCACGCTTCTCCGTCTTTACCACCACATCATCCACGTAGACGTGAGCATTTCTGCTGAGCTGCTTGAGGAGACATTTCTGCATGCATTGTTGGAAGGTGGCGCCGACGTTCCTCAAGCCGAATGTCATGGTTAGGTAGAAGAAAGCTCCAAACGGCGTGATGAAGGCAGTCTTCAGCCTGTCGGCTGGTTTTAACTTGATCTGGTGATACCTTGAATATGCATCCAAGAAACTCAACAGCTCGCATTCGGCTGTGGAGTCTATCACTTGGTCGATCCTTGGCAAGGCGAACGGGTCCTTGGGGCATGCTTTGTTGAGGCTGGTGTAGTCAATACACATTCGCCACTGCTTGTTCTTCTTCAGTACCAAGACCGGGTTGGCCAGCCATTCTGGGAAGAATACTTCCATTATGAAGCCGGCTGCGAGCAGCCGGGCTATCTCTTCTCCAACAACTCTCCTCTTCTCCTCTGACAAGCGGTGTAAAGGCTGTCTGACTGGTTTGGCATCAGATCGGACGTGTAATTTGTGCTCGGTGAATTCCATCGGGACACCTGGCATGTCCTTGGGGGACCATGCGAAGATGTCTCGATTCTCATGGAGGAAATCGACGAGCTCGCCTTCCTATTTGCTGTCGAGGTGGGCGCCTACGACAGCGTACCTCTCTGGGTGCTCCGGGTCCAAAGGTATCTTCTTTGTTTCCTTGGCCGGCTTGAACGATCCCTCAGCTTCCGACTCTTTTGGATCAGGCGACATCTTTGGCTGCTTGCCTGCCATCGCCACAACTCGATCTAGCAGCCGCTTCTCAGCTGCGATCACGAGGGACTCGGCCAGCCGACTGCTCTCTGATGCGCAGGCGGACGACTTCTTGTAGTCGCCAGTTATGGTCAGAATCCCTTTGGAACTCGGCATCTTCATCTTGAGGTAGGCATAGTGGGGGACGGCCATGAACTTGGCCAGGGCTGGCCGGCCAATTAGTGCATGGTATGGGCTCTCTAGGTCCACCCCCTCGAACCATATTGATTCACGGCGGAAATGATCTTTGTCTCCGAAGAGGACAACGATCAAGATCTTGCCAATTGGCGAGCAAGAAAGGCTAGGGACTATGCCGTGGAACACCGTCCAGCTGGACTGCAGTTGCCTCTGCCTGATTCCCAACTTCCCCATGGTGTCTTTGTACAAGATGTTGATGCTACTGCCACCGTCTATCAGGACTCTGGAAAAACGAGAAGCTCGCTTGTCGGTGGCAAAGGTGGCGTCCAAAACCAAGGCATAGGAGCCCGGTCTGGGCATTACTTCGGGGTGGTCAGCCCGACTCAAGTTGATGGGCTTCTCAAACCAGTGCATGAACTCAGGTGTGTCAGAAGCTATTGCATTCACCTCCTGCTGCTGCAGCCGTCTGCTGCATCGATCGTCGGCCACACTGGTGAACACGACGTATGCCCCCTGCTCTTCCAGGTACTCGTCTTGCACTGCGTTGACTGGTCTGACCGTCGGCTGCTTGGGCGGAGGGGGAGGCGGATGCCCAACAGGCGGGGGAGGCATAAGGCCGTCTCCTTTTGCGATCCTGATGAGCCAGTGGCATTTCCGAGTGGTGTGGTTGGATGGCTTCACACCACTGTGGAACTTGCAGGGTCCAGCCAGAGTCTACTCATATGAGAAAGCCGACTGCCAGTTGGACTTGCCGCCCTTCTGACGTCTGAGCGGAGGCTGCCCTTCCGGCTGTTGGTCTTCAACTGTTGCCACCCGCTGACTGGTGGAAGTCGGCGGGGGGAGGGGGGGCTTTTACGCTTGTGGTCGTTCTGCTGTTGACGCCGCCTGTTGTCTCCGGCTGGGGTTCAGGGAGCCTGAGGAGCCACTTTGCCGGTTTCGCTGACTTGAATCTCCGTCTTCATGGAGGAATCGGCCGTGGCGTATTTGTCTTCTATGATCAGCAGCTCGTCGAGGGTTTTCGGCTCATCGCAGAGAAGCTTGTGCTTGAGGAGGGTGCCCTTTCGGCATCCCGCAGTGAAGTACTCAATAGCCTGCACCTCGTGCACGCCCTCGCAAGAGTTGTGGAGCTCGGCCCAGTGCATGAGGTAGTCGCGAGTTGACTCGCCGGGGCCTTGCACGCACAAGGAGAGCTGGCAGGGTTTGGGAGGTCGCTTGTACGTGCTGGTGAAGTTGCGGATGAAGGCGTCGGTGAAGTCGACCAAACTGTTGATGCTGTAGGGCCTTGAGCTGTTTAGCCATGTCCGGGCCGTGCCCTGGAGCATGAGTGGAACATACTTCATAGCAACACGCTTGTTGCCATTTGCTATGCCGACGGCCGTGGAGTAGTCGACCAGCCAGTCCTCCGGCTTCACGGAGCTGGTGTACTTGGGTGTGTGTCTGGGGAGCGTGAACCCTTTGGGGAAGGGATCGTCTAGGATGCGGGGGCCAAAACACGGCGGACCCAACTCATCTTCCTCCTCAAGCGCCAGGGATCAGTGGAGACGGTCGATCCGATGGCGGGCGTCGTTGTCACCGACTCCCTCTCGGCTGCCAAGGCAGTCGCCGAGCGTCGGGTGATCCACAGGCGGCAGGGAGACTCGCCTTTCCCTCCGAGGGGGAGGAGGCGGATAGTCGTCCCGTCGTTCCACTGTTCTTGGGCGGCCGTCTCGGTCGCGCTCTATGGTGACGCGAGTCCGACTGCGGCTGGCAGCCGGCTCCTTATCTTTTCTTCCGTAGACGCCGCCAGTCGGCGTCCGAGACTCCGCGCCTTGGTCTCGGCGTGGAAGCAGGTTGTCATTCCGTTGGCGCGGCGCATCAGTGTGGCAGCCGGCCTCGTTCTACTCAGCAGCCGCGTCAAGGAGTTGCTGCACGCGCTCCATCATCAGGCGACGCTCTTCGCCCTCGAACTTGTCCAGCTCGTCCGCCGCCGCCTGGGCGGCTTGAATATTCTCCGTAGGTGTGGCGTAGACAGGGCGATTCACCCCGAACAGATCGGCGATAGCCGCACTGCGCTGATGGACCGTGCCAAGGCGGCTAGGCCCAGCTGGAGCCGGCGTGCCGCCCACCGCGCGGTCCATCTCGCGCTGGTAGGCTTCTGACAAGCGTCTCATGCTGGCCAGCTTTTTGGCGCCTTCGACTAGCTGAAGGCGGCGTGCCTCCAGCGTCTCGGCGTCGACATCTTCCGGGATGGGCGCTACCAGGTCTTGCAGTGCCGCATGGAGCGGGTCGTAATCACCCCCGCCGGAGTGCGCGCCATGATCGATGACAAGCACTTCCGTGACGGTGCTTCCGCCGCTCTCCGCGCGAGGAAGTGGCTCGTTGTAGACCACCACATTGGTGGGGAACGTGTCAAGGAAACACGGTGTCGAAGTCGACGAACATCAGATCAGTGGAGCCTACGGACTCCAAGTCCCTAGCTGGCTCGCTGGCGACGTGAAGTTGATCGAGGAGGCCCGCAAGGAGGCTCTCAGGGCCGCCTGTGACCGTGTCGGATGCGGGCTTGTCAGAGAGGCGGACCTCGCCTACAAGATCGGCGAGGCAACTGGCCGCGCAGGAGATTTCAGTGCCATACAGTGCGTCGGCGCAGACTCCGTCTGGCATGCTGGGCTGGCTGCGCTCGCGAGGGAGGAAAATGGTTCCCGTCCAGAACATGTCTCCGGACGACGGTGCACCAGGTCCCACGGTGGGCGCCAAATGTCGGGGGTTGGGTGCGACATATGCCAATGGATGGCTTATCATGGTGGGGGCGAGTAGAACGTCGCCGGTGCCTGGAAACGGGATGAGGCGTAGAGACGTACGCTGGCGAACTTTACCCAGGTTCGGGGCTCTCCTAGGAGATAACACCCCTAGTCCTGCTTTGCGGGGTCTCCGCATGGTCACTAAGACGAAAGTGAGTACAATGGTGCTCCTCGAGCTGTATCTGTGGACAGGAGGAGGCTAGGCCAGCTCTCTTCCTTCTCTAAGGTCTGGTCTAGTTCTAATGGGTCGGAACCCTTTGCATGGGTGCCCTGGGGGGTTTATATAGGCCTACCCCCAGGGGTACAATGGTAAACCGACTGGGCGCAGGGCCCAGCCATCAGTCTCTTCGCCTGCCGTCTTCTTTGCCGACTTCTGCGGCCCTCTAGCTGGTGGGCCCCGCCGACTTGTCTGGTACGGAGCCGACAGGCCGTCCCCGCCGCTTCCGGGTCTTGCCGGCTGCCGATTACTGCAGCCGTGCTTCTAATGACGCAGGCTTGGTCATGGCGTCGTGGCTACAGCCCTGCTACCTGGCGGGCGATTAGTGTAGCCACTCCCCGTCTCGTCTGGTTAATGGCGCGTGGGACCCGTGGGAGGGGCAGGCAGACTTCCGGGGGCCGGCTCCCTTCGAGTCTATCGGATTTCGGGTTTCGGCAGACCCATGAGGTTCGAACATTGGGGTGCGCGCGGAGATTTCGCCTCCTACCTACCTGCACCCCTCCGCCTCGCTAAGATTTAAGCTAAGGAAAGAACAGCACAAGAAACACAGGGTTTATACTGGTTCGGGCCACCGTTGTGGTGTAATACCCTACTCCAGTGTGTGGTGTGGTGGATTGCCTCTTGGGCTGATGATGATGAGCAATACAAGGAAGAACAGCCTCGCGAGGGTCTGTTCTTGGCTGGGGCGATGAACTGCTGGGAGGAGTTCAATCACCCTTCTCTCTCTTTCTCTCTCTCTCTTTCTGATTCGATCCTCTCTCTTGATCCTCGATACTCGGTCTCCCCTCCTTCTACCCGGTGGGTGGCTGGTCCTATTTATAGGCAATGGCCCTGGGCCTCTTCCCAAATATTGAGCGGGAAGGGAGCCAACAATTGGCCATTTTGAAGGGGAACATCTGGTACACTTATCCTGACTAAAGTTGGTCCTCGCCTGCCAAAGGCTCTAGTGGTGACGCCGTATTGGGCTCCACGATGACCTCCGTCTTGCAGTCTTCCTGGTCTTGGTCTTGTTGCACCGAAATGGCAACCTTTGCCTGATGCCTCGGTACTCCGCGGCTGCGCTTGCCCCCTTTGCACCAAAGAGGAAAGGAGGACACTGCGCGGCTGGCGCCCGCCTGGCGCCTTTGGTCGTCATGGCTTGCATCACGGGCACCTCGTGAGGTACCCCGCCTTGATCTCTCTGCCTCCTCGCGAGCCAGCCTGATGAGGCCATGCATGAGGAAGCTCCGTGTCGTCCGCCCCGCGAGGCTTGGCCCCTCGCGAGGGTCTTGGGTTTGTGTTGATGAAGATGGGCCGTGCTGGGCCCCCCTTTGAGCCACGCCGCAGGCCGCAGGCAGGCAAGTCTGGGGACCCCCGTTCCCAGAACGCCGACAGTAGCCCCCGGGTCCAAGGCGCGCCCAGACTTGGTCGTGCAGGGAGGGGGAAGGGCAAGAGCGAAGCGCCGCGGGCCCTAATAGCCTGCGGCCTTGGGCGCCGCGTGGTGGTTGATTGGACGTGGGCGCCTTAGCAACCGCGCGAGTTGATATAGGAGTGGCATCCGCCTAGGCTTTGCTTTTTTGCTTTCTCCGGTTGCTGCTCAGATCCCCTTTCTTGCGCCTCTCCTTCCTTCCTCCAAAATTTCCAGATCTACTCCGACCGCGTGACCTAGGAAGCCATGGCGCCTCGTCAGTCCCCTGCCGTAGCTTGGTACTCGTCTGCCCTGGACTTGCCGAACGTGTCGGAGGCGAGCTTCGCTTGGTTGCGCCGGATGGCGGCGGCGCGGGGCATCGACGGGGCGAAGGTGTTCAAGGTCGGCTCCGCCATCCCTGAGGGTCAAGGGAGCACCTTCTGTCCGTTCTTCGTAAGCGCCATTACTGCTGGCCTGGTGCCTCCCTTCTCCGAGTTCTTCTTCCCCGTCCTCCGCCATTATAAGCTACAGGCTCTGCATCTCCACCCCAACTCCGTCCTTCTCCTGGCGATCTTCGCCTATTACTCGAGGCTCATGTAGGGGTGCAGCCCTTAGTGGCCTTGCTGCGCCACTACTTCTACCTCCGGACCTCTCGCGGTCCTGCTTCATCGCGTATGGTGGCGCCATTGCCATTTCAAACCCCGGGAAAAGGATTGAGGGCTTCAGGAGCAAGTGGGTCTTGGTGGATGCTGGGCGCATCCACCCTCGGCTGATCTTGCCCATGGAGCAACCCACGAGCTCCAGCGATTGGGGTCGAGCGGAGCTCGCGGACCCCCGCGCGAAGCTGGTGTTGGAGAAGATGGACGCGGATCTGAGGCCGGCCAACATGGCGGCGGCGAAGCTGACCGTCGCGTCGCTGCTGAGGGAATTCCTGGAGCACCAGCTGGCTCCGCTTCGGCAGTACTCACTTCCGATGTGGAGGCCCCATCCGAGCCCCGCGGCCTTGGCCGACGGAGATCTGGCTGCGGTCCTCCAATCTCTGGTCGGGGGCGATGTGGCGAGGTTGGAGAGCGCTCCTACGCCCTTGTTCCTCCGCGACGACTGGGAGCAGGTAGTGGAGTCCATGCCCGTCTTCAACGGGGAGGGGCCCGTGCCCATGGAAACTCCCGAGGAACCGGTGGATGTGCCCTCCGACGACTCCAGCGAAGAGGAGGAAGGAGGGGAGCGGGAAAAAGGGCCTGACTCCGAGGCGACTGACGGAGAGTCGAGGGCTCCTCTCCCCCGGCGCAGGTCCCGCGTTCTCCGCCTCTCTCCGAGCGATGACGACGAGGATGATGACGAGCAGGACGGCGGGAGCTTGCCCCGATCCCGAAGAAGGACAGGACCGGGCTGATCTCCCGCGGGTCTGCCTCGGCCCTGAGGCGGACCGTAGACGTACCTTCCTCTTCCAAGCTTCCCGAGGTTGACCCTTCCAGCCGGCTTTCGGGCTTCAAATTTGGCCGGAGGCCGCTTGAGCTCACTGGCGATGACCCGTAAGCGCTTGATTCTTGTCTTTATTTCTTGTTCTGCTTCTGAGGCTTGATGTCCGCATCTCTTGGATAGGCTGGCGCCCGCAGCAAAGAAGCCGAAGGGGGCTCCTGAGGTTCCATCCGTGGCAGCGCCTCTGCCCATGAAGGAGGGTGACCGCGACGCACGGGCTTCTCCTGCCCGGTCGTCCTCGCGAGGCCTGGCTGAGCCGGCTAGGGCGAGCTCAGCCCCCATGGCCCGAGTGACTCCCGAGGTGCCTTTGCCTGCTGCCGCCACTACAGCCGTTGGGGCGCAGCAGACTCCGCCTCAGGATGCTGTGGCCGCGCTGCCGCCTTCTCCTTCTACTCCACCGACTGCTGTCTCTCCGACTCCTCTTGCCATTCTGGATCGTGTTGCTGCTGAGCTGGACCAGCTGCGGCAGGATCTTCTTGGCGCTGACCCTCGCTTGGTGGCTGGGTGCTTGGAGCTGGCTTCAGGATGGATTCGCTCCGACGCTTCAATTCGGGCGGCGCTGGTCCAGGCCTTGACGGCTTGCGATGAGGAGAAGCAGGCCGTCCTTGAGGCGAAGGCTGCTCGTGACGCAGCCCTGGGGGAGGTGGTCGACGTCCGCGGTCGCTGCAAGGCGTTGGAGGACGAGCTGCAAGGCCTGCGGGACCAGCTCGCCAAAGAGGTCCGCCTTCGCCAAGAGCAGGAAGAAGGTGTGAAGGCTCGCGAGGCGGCCGTCAAGGAGAGGGAGGTCAAGCTCAGGAAGCGCCGCGACCGCCTAGGCGCGCTGGAGCAGGAGTTGGGGGCGAGGAGGCCGAGCTGGACGACAAGGCCC
Source organism: Triticum dicoccoides (assembly GCF_002162155.2). NCBI lineage: Eukaryota > Viridiplantae > Streptophyta > Magnoliopsida > Poales > Poaceae > Triticum > Triticum dicoccoides. The sequence goes on from NC_041382.1 coordinate 85,111,988, forward strand.
CGGTTCTTGCCGAGGACCACGTGGCCTTTACAGAGATGGAGGCGAAGGCTCACTCCTCGCTGAGGACGCTTTACGACAGCGACCTGGAGAGCCCGCTGGCTGGCGCCGAGGACGGCCCCGCCAAGCTGCTTCCCTTCCTGGTTCGTGCTCTTGAAGATGTCGCCCTTGGCCTTGGCCCCACGGCCGAGGCCGAGGCGCGTGTCCTGTCTTCTGCAGCGCTGACGCGGGTCCTCACCCACATCTTCCTTTGCGATCCCGGCGTCGACCTCGACAGCCTGCTGGAGCCAGTAAGTGGCGAGCGTGCCGCTGCCGCTGCCGAGGCCGTGAAGGGTCGCGCGGAGGCTCTGCTGGGGAAGTTCCGGGCCTTCAGCACCAAGCCGAAGCAAGGCGCTGCCGACCCCACTGCTCCATGGGGCGAACCCACTCCGCGCTGCTCCACCGCCAACAAGTGACTCCGTTGTGGCTCCTGTCCTGCCTTTAATTCATGCACATGTATCATGCCTCGGGGAGGCGTTTAAACTTGCGTTTGGCATTGAGATAACAGTGTGGACTATAATATTTGCTTTTGAATTCCTTGAGATTTACGCTTTTCCTTCCTACTTGCTTATGTTCTACGCCGGCAGAGCCCGGCCCCGCGCATACCTCAGCCGCCGTTAGCCCCGACCGGAAACCAGGACGGGACCAAGGAGTGAGGGGCTACGTGACAAGTTAGGCTCCTGAGTCGCGATGCTCAGGAGTCCCCCTTGGCGCAAGAACAGCAAGTAGGGAGGTATGATGTGGGTGGATCTACCGTTCTACGTCTGCAGAGCCCGGCCGCACGCATACCTCAACCGCCGTTAGCCTTTCGGAACTAAGGAGTGAGGGGCTACGTGACCAGTTAGGCTCCTGAGTCGCGATGCTCAGGAGTCCCCCTTGACGCTCAAACAGCCTTCGTATCTTGGCTCCGTTCGGGGAGAGACGCGCGACGAATCAGGCCCAGGGGGGCCTGGCTGGGCGGCGTGCGTCTGGGCGTGACCCAGGCGCAGCCCCCGCGCCCAGCCCCCTCGCGCGGCACTCCCGAGGGGAGGCGTTACGATGAGGCTAGACACTAAGCTCTGGGCTCCCTGAGGTTGATGCGGCCCGGGGGCCACCCTCAGTTGTTTATCACCAGCGCGGAGCATAGCGCTTCCGTATGTGTACGGGCATAGCCGCTCCTCAGCAGTGTCGTCAGCCAGCGCAGAGCATGGTGCTTCCACTAGTACGTGGGAGGGGGCCCCCTCTGGGAGGAGCCCCCAGGGCGTGTACAGCCCCGCCCTGACACGTGGCTGGCACGGTAGGGCCTGGCGAGGTGTATCTGGGCACCCATGAGCCAGCGCGGGACTCACGGGGCCCTACCTCTAGGCGGGTTGCGCCTGGCACTGGGCCTTATCTTGTGATGTGTCCCTGCAAATTTGGTTAGATGCCGGCACTCTACGTCCTCGGGTCCCGTCCCTCGAGCTGGTGTCAGCCGTCGCTGGTATGCCAGGTCGCGATGCTGTGGAGAAGGCCAGAGGGTGAGGGCTGGAGAGGCAGTAAGAGCCCTGAGTCGCGATGCTCAGGTACCCCCCCTTTAACGTGCAAGTGTTCGGCATGGAGAAGAAGAGGTGCCGTGGATCGGCATCAAATAATCAAGCATGGTGGGTCGAACGCATAACCGGAAATAAACGCAAAAGGGATACATGCCGCTGGGTCTGGCCCGAGCGACTTGGGGTGATGTAGCCCGAGGGGCGCCCCCAACAAGGTAAGCTAACAACATGGAATAAAAGGGATACATGCCGCAGGGACGGACCCACGCGACCTGGGAATAATGCAGCCCTGGGGGGCGCTCCCAGCTGGAAGTGAAACTTGAAATATGTCACCTGATGATGTTGAGGACGAAGGAGTGTTGATGTAGCAGGCTCAGTGGGCTGCGGAAGCCGATCCTCACGAGCCCCCAGGCCCAGGGGCCTCGGGAGGCTCCGGAGGCGCTGGTGGCTCCTCGCGGACCATCTCCATCTCCGCCAGGGCTGCCGAACGCCTGGCCTCTTGTGCCTCCATGATGCCCATCATGAGGCGCCGGTACGTGGCAACCGCGTTCGGCAAGCCATAAGTCATGCAAACGTAGCTGTGGGGTGGACCTCCGCAGCGCCCACTCGCGAGGGCCAGAGGCGCTCCATAGAAGCGGCTCGATTGAGCCCTGGTATGTCGATGCAGACGCGCATCCCACCATCCTCGCCTGGATGGGGAGCCACTACAGGTAGGCGGCGGCCGCCTTTCATGACTCTTGAATCCTGTAGCTCCTGAATGGCCTTGCTGACGAACTCTTGAGGGTCTGGCTCTCATCGCCTTACTTCTTCTTGAGGGAAACGTGCTTCGAAACACGCCTCCATGTGGTGCCCAAGCGCCTTCCTCGTGACCTTAGCCAGGTCGGTGGCCCTCCAGGGGAGAGCCCCCAAGCCCTGCCTGGGGAGGGCGCCGGGCGTGCTTTCCTATGCGATGGAAGGAGGTTCCCCCTGGGCAGGCGCGGGCCCAGAGGGGCCTGCCTCCTGAGGGGCCGGGCCGAACAATGTCTTCTTCTTCTTGGGGGCGGTCTCGGGAAGCCTCCTGCTTCCACGATCCGGGTCTTCCAGTGACGCGGCCTGAAAGGCTCGCTCCAGGGAACACACCGCGTCCTTCTCTTCACAGGGCACCGCAATGACTCCGCCACTTCCTGGCATCTTGAGGACGTTGTAGCCGTGGTGAGTTACGGCCATGAACTTGGCCAGCGCTGGGTACCCAAGGATGGCGTTGTACGGCAGGCGAATGTGAGCGACGTCGAAGTCGATGAGCTCGGTGCGGTAGTTGTCGCGTGCCCCGAAGGTGACAGGGAGGCGGACCTGCCCAATCGGGACCGTGGAGCCATCGGTGACTCCGGAGAATGGCTTGGTTGGCTGAAGCTGGCTGTAGGGCACTTGGAGATTGTTGAATGTTTCCACGGACAGGACGTTGAGCACTGCCCCACCATCGATGAGGGTCCTGGTGACCACCATGTTGCTGATGATTGGGGAACAAAGCATCGGGAGGACTCCGGCTGTAGCCGCACACTTGAGCTGATCTGCTGAGCTGAACGTGATGGTGCACACCGACCACCTGAGAGGGCACGTGGCTTCGAGCTTGAGGAGGACTGCATTCACTTTGTGGGCGAACTGCTTGAAGATGCGTTGAGAGGCTGGGGCTTGAGCCCCGCCCAGGATGCAGGCGATCGGGCGCGGCTCCTGGAAGCCCCCACCCCCCTCGTCCCGGTGGCGGTCTTCGTTTCTCCTTGGCTGCGGCGGCAGCGGAGGGAGGCCTGCGTTGCCTTGCGGGCGATCCTCGCAAGGCTGATCCCTCCAGTTTCCCTCGCAAGGCGGGTCTTGCCAGCGATCCTCGCGAGGTTGATCGTGCCACCCTTGGCGCGGGCCACGGTCTTCCCAACATCCTGCGTTCATTTCTCATCCTCGACCGTAGCCCCGGTCACCGCGGTCGGGGCGACGGCCGATCCTTCCTTCTCGCACGGCTCAGAGCTCTTGACATTCATTGGTGTTGTGGGTGTGGAGGTCGTGGTACACACAGTACCGACTACCCTTGGAAGGTTCGGGCTGATCTCTGCCCCGCTTGGTGTCTGGTTCTGCCGCGAGCATGGCAGCCCCCTTGCGCTTCACATCCTTGGCCTTGGGCTTCTTCTCTTCTGGGTCTGCGGCAGGAAGCTCGAGGAGGGAGAGACGCCCTTCCTCAGCCCTGGTGCACTTGGTTGCCAAGTTGAACAGCTCCAAGGAAGTGCACAGGTCTTCATGCATCGCCAGCTCCTCCTTCATCTTGACATCACGCACGCCGTCGGAGAAGGCTGAGATGATGGCATCCTCGGTCACCTTGGGAATCTTGAGGCGTGCGTTGTTGAAGCGCTGGATGTACTTCTGCAGGGTATCTCCGGGTTGTTGCTTGATGCGGCACATGTCTCTCATGGCGGGTGGCCGGTCGCGAGTACCTTGGAAGTTGGCGATGAAGCAGGTGCGCATCTCGTCCCAGGAGGAGATCGTGCCTGGAGCCAAGTTCAGGAGCCAGGTGCGGGCCCCGTCCTTGAGCGCCATGGGAAACCAGTTCGCCATGACCTTCTCGTCTCCGTTGGCAGCTTCGATGCCCAGCTCATAGAGCTGGAGGAACTCCGCAGGGTCGGCCGTGCCGTCGTAACAAGGAGGCAGGTCTGGCTTGAACTTGCCCGGCCACGCGACGCTGCGTAGCTCGGTGGTGAAGGCACAGCAGCCTGCTGTGGCCACAGGAGGCCTTGGGTGACGGAGAGCTTGGTCTTGCATGTCCCCACGCGCTGCAGCCTGGAGCAGCGCGGGGTCTTGACGTGCGGGAGCAGGAGCATGGTCGCGACGTGCTGGAGCAGGGAGCGCCCGGGCAGCTTCTTGCGGGCGAGGGACTTCTTGGCAGCTCTGCTCTTGCCGCGCTGGCACCTGACGGAGCGGGTTCCGCCCAGGGGCCACGCGCCTTGGAGCCATGGCGCCTTCTTGAGGAGGAGGCGGTCGGGGCGCCGCCGGAGCCTCGTCGCCCGCGCGGCGTGGGGTGCGGTACAGCGGAACGGACGGCGCAGGAGAGCCCCCTGCGGCGCGGACGAGCTCGGCGACGCGGTCGAGCCATTCTTTGTAGACGTCGTCGACGGGACGGTAGCGCAGGAGCTCATTTGCCGCGATGAGCGCAGCTCGAGCCTCCATGGGTGCGCGGAGCGCTCGAGACGAAGAACCAGCCGGGGCGAGCGAGGGAGTAGCGGTGCGGCCGTCTTGCCGCACAGACGGATGCTGAGACGACGCTTGCTGCTCGTCCCCCGCCGGTCCGGTGGCGGCGTTGACGGCAGGCGACGGGGAACAGCGAGAACGCCCGCCGACAGGAGCCGTCTGGGCGACGTGTGAAGCGAGAGCGGCCTGGCGCTCGGCGCGGGCCCGACAAGCGTCAGACATGGACGCGATGGTCAGAGGAGATCGGGGTGGTGGAAGACGAATTCCGGCGCACCCCTACCTGGCGCACCAGATGTCGGATTTCGGGTTCCGGCAGACCCCTGAGGTTCGAACACTGGGGTGCGCGCGGAGATTTCGCCTCCTACCTACCTGCACCCCTTCGCCTCGCTAAGATCTAAGCTAAGGAAAGAACAACACAAGAAACACATGGTTTATACTGGTTCGGGCCACCATTGTGGTGTAATACCCTACTCCAATGTGTGGTGTGGTGGATTGCCTCTTGGGCTGATGATGATGAGCAATACAAGGAAGAACAGCCTCGCGAGGGTCTGTTCTTGGCTGGGGCGATGAACTGCTGGGAGGAGTTCAATCACCCTTCTCTCTCTTTCTCTCTCTCTTTCTGATTCGATCCTCTCTCTTGATCCTCGATACTCGATCTCCCCTCCTTCTACCCGGTGGGTGGCCGGTCCTATTTATAGGCAATGGCCATGGGCCTCTTCCCAAATATTGAGCGGGAAGGGCGCCAACAATTGGCCATTTTGAAGGGGAACATCTGGTACACTTATCTGACTAAAGTTGGTTCTCGCCTGCCAAAGGCTCTGGTGGTGATGCCGTCTTGGGCTCCACGATGACCTCCGTCTTGCAGTCTTCCTGGTCTTGGTCTTGTTGCACCGAAATGGCAACCTTTTCCTGATGCCTCGGTACTCCACGGCTGTGCTTGCCCCCTTTGCACCAAAGAGGAAAGGAGGACACTGCGCGGCTGGCGCCCGCCTGGCGCCTTTGGTCGTCATGGCTTGCATCATGGGCACCTCGTGAGGTACCCCGCCTTGATCTCTCTGCCTCCTTGCGAGCCAGCCTGATGAGGCCGTGTCGGAGGAAGCTCCGTGTCGTCCGCCGCGCGAGGCTTGGCCCCTCGCGAGGGTCTTGGGTCTGTGTTGATGAAGATGGGCCGTGCTGGGCCCACCTTTGAGCCATGCTGCAGGCCGTAGGCAGGCAAGTCTGGGGACCCCCGTTCCCAGAATGCCGACAGGGTCCGGCTGGTGGCACTCTTGCCGTCTTCTGGACTCTCGCTGGCTGGTAGGGCCCATCATCCGTGAACCGTACGAACAGGCCGTCGTGGGTGCAGGACTCTGCCTACCGTTGCTGATGTCAGGGATGGCATGGCAACAGTGCCTCGCCGAACGGAGATCTCCGCTGGTACAGCGCACTATGGCCTAGCCATCCCATGAAAATGGGAGGGAGCGGGCTTTACTGTGGCCACTCCCGTCCCATCCCCCTTATGATCGGCATGGGCTTTGTTGGTGTCGTGGGCCGACTCCCCGTGGCCGGCTTCTCTGGGAGCCGATAGGCGGGAGTCGGCCCTTCTTGACCTCGCCTCCAGGACTCGGCCACATGTGGGCAGTCGGCTGTCCCTTTAGCCGGCCTCTGGAAGGCGGCTCTCCATCCTGGTGTCTTGAAGGGCGCAGTCAGCCCCGATGTCTTGAAAGATTTTGGGCCTCGGGTTAGCCTACCCGTGGCCCATTACTCCGACAATTGATGTGCAAAATTGTCCTAGGCAATCGTTAACAAGACCAGTAATCAATATTGCAGTTTCATATGAGGGAGAGGCATAAGCTAACATACTTTCTCTACTTGGATCATATGCACTTATGATTGGAACTCTAGCAAGCATCCTCAACTACTAAAGATCATTAAGGTAAAACCCAACCATTGCATTAAAGCATCAAGTCCTCTTTATTCCCATACGCAACAACCCCCTTACTCGGGTTTGTGTATCAGTCACTCACCAACCCAGTATAAGCGAATCATGAACGTACTGCAACACCCTACAGCGGGAAACCCTCACGCTTGCGCGACACGGAGGTCACCATAGGATAGCATCAAAGTAAAACATACAACTCATACCAATCTAGATCATCAATCAACCCAAAGACAAAAGATATCTACTCAAAACATCATAGGATGGCAACACATCATTGGATCATAATATGTGGCATAAAGCACCATGTTCAAGTAGGGATTACAGCGGGGTGCGGGAGAGTGGACCGTGTAAAAGAGATGAGGATGGTGATGGTGATGGTGATTTTGATGAAGACGATCAGCGCGGCAATGATTCCCCTCTCGATGGCACTTCGGTGCCACGAAGAGAGAGGAGGAGATGTTCTTCCCCTTGTGCTTCCTCCTCCATGGCCTCCCCCCTGGATGGGGAGAGGTTCCCCCTCTGGTCCTTGGCCTTCATGACGATAATGGCCCCTCCGGGATCCTCCTCCATTCCCTCCAGTGATGATGGCCCCCTCCGGCAGGGTGCCAGAGAGGGCCTAGATTGGTTTTCGGTGGCTATGGAGGCTTCTGACAGCGGAACACCTGATCTAGGATAATTTTTCGAGGTTTCTGTATTTATAGGAATTTTTGGCGTCGGTCTCACGTCAAGGAGGTGCCCGAGGCGTCCACGAGGAAGGCCCACGCACCTGGGGGGAGGGTGGGTGGGCATGCCCCCACCCTCATGGACGCCCCGGGACTCTCCTGGCCCAACTCTTTTACTCCAGGGTCTTCTTTTGGTCCATAAAAATCGTCAAAAATTGGCACGTCAATTGGACTCCGTTTGATATTCCTTTTCTGTAAAACTCAGAAACAATGAAAAAACCGGAACTGGCACTGGGCACTAGGTTAATAGGTTAGTCCCAAAAACCATATGAAATAGCATATAAATGCATATAAAAACATCCAAGGTTGATAATATAATAGCATGAATAATTCATAAATTATAGATACGTTTGAGACATATCAGCATCCCCAAGCTTAATTCCTGCTCGTCCTCGAGTAGGTAAATGATAAAAGAAATAATTTATGAAGTGTGAATGCTAGCAAGTGCATAAGTTTCATCAATGATAGTTTCAATCGCTTTTTATAGCATCATTATATATCATAACAGTAGCTCATCTTCATAAAACTTTTCATGATCAAGTAATAAGCTATTCACATGTTAAAGTATATATCATAAACTTTCTTGAAACTAACAAACTATATTCTTAGTCATCAAACAATTGCAATTAATCTTATTTTCAGGAAGGGTCTATGTCAGAGCTTTTAGTTAGCAAACTCCACCTACTCAACTATCATTTAATATTTCACAATTGCTAACACTCACATGATATTTATGGGTTCAAAGTTTTAATCTGACACAGAGAAAGATAGGGGCTTATAGATTCGCCTCCCAACCTTTTACCTCAAGGGTAATGTCAACAATAATAGTTCATGATAACTTACATCCAATTGGATATATATATCAGGATCTTTCCAACACAATGTGCTTGCCAAAGGATAAAGTGTAAAAAGGAAAGGTGAAGATCACTATGACTCTAGCATAAGGTGGGAGATAAAAGTAAAAGATAGGCCCTCCACAGAGGGAAGCATATGTTGTCATGCGCTTTTATGGTTGGATGCACAAAATCTTAATGCAAAAGAACGTCACTTTATATTGCCACTTGTGATATGGACCTTTATTATGCAGGCCGTCGCTTTTATTTCTTCCACATCACAAGATCATATAAAGCTTATTTTCTCCACATTAATAGATCATACATATTTAGAGGGCAATTTTTATTGCATGCACTGATGACAACTTACTTGAAGGATCTTACTCAATCCATAGGTAGGTATGGTGGAGTCTCATGGCAAAACTAGTTTAAGGAATGTTTGGAAGCACAAGTAGTATCTCTACTTGGTGTAAAGAATTTGGCTAGCATGAGGGGAAAAGCAAGCTCAACATGTTGGATGATCCAAGATAATATACTTTATTTCCGATATAAGAAAACATAACCCATTACGTTGTCTTCCTTGTCCGACATCAACATTTTAGCATGTCATATTTTAATGAGTGCTCACAATTACAAAAGATGTCCAAGATAGTATATTTATATGTGAAATCTCTCTTCCTTCAATATTCTTTCATGAATTGTTCAAGTGACCAATTCTACGTTTGCTAACTTTCAATAAGTTTACTACCTATACTTATTATATGTGAAGTCATTACTCCCCATGGTATAAGCATATGAAACATATATAAATTCAGATTTATGATATTCAATTATTCAACCAGTTACTCATAGGATATACGTGAAGCACGTGAGTAAATGATAAACTACTTCAAAATATAATAGTGAAGGACACTGAGTAGTCATATAATTAACTAGCCATGGGAGGATTCTTTTTCATTTAATAATTCATATCCAATGATTTTATTCAAACAGCAAGTAAAATTTAAAATACACTCCAAGCAACACACATATCATGTGATGAATAAAAATATAGCTCCGAGTAAGGTATACCGATGGTTTTGAAGATGAAAGAGGGGATGCCTTCCGGGGCATCCCCAAGCTTAGGCGCTTGAGTCTTCCTTGAATATTACCTTGGGGTGCCTTGGGCATCCCCAAGGGTCTTTCCACTCCTTACTCTCCTCATATCGATATCTCACCCAAAACTTGAAAACTTCAATCACACAAAACTTAACGGAACTTCATGAGATAGGTTAGTATGACAAAGAGTAAACCATTCACTTTGGTACTGTCAAAGACAAGGTTCATAATTTTTCTCACGCAATGCCTACTGTACCATATCATTTCTACAATTTATACTGAGAAATATAAGCCATAGAAACTAGAAAACAAGCAAACTATGCAATGAAAACAGAATCTGTCAGAAACAGAACAGTCTGTAATGATCTGAACACTAACCATACTTCTGCTACTCAAAAAATTATGAAATAAATTTTTGGACGTGAGAAATTTTCCTATTAATCTTCTGCAAAAAGAATCAGTAACAAAGCACTATTCTGTAAAAAATGGCATCTAATCTCGTGAGTGCAAAGTTCCTGTTTTTTACAGCAAGATCACATTAACTTTCACCCAATTCTTCCCAAAGGTCTTACTTGGCACTTTATTGAAACAAAAGCTATAAAACATGATTACTACAGTAGCTTAATCATGTAAACACACAAAAACAGTAAGGTTAAATATTGGGTTGTCTCCCAACAAGCGCTTTTCTTTAATGCCTTTTATCTAGGCATGATGATTTCAATGATGCTCACATAAAAGATAAGAATTGAAACATAGAGAGAGAATCATGAAGAATATGACTAGCATATTTAAATATAACCTACTTCTTATGCCTATGGAGTTTGTGAGCACATAATTTATAGGAACAAGAATCAACTAGCATAGGAAGGCAAAACAAGTATAACTTCAAAACTTTAAGCACATAGAGAGGAAACTTGATATTATTGCAACTCCTACAAGCATATATTCCTCCCTCATAATAATTTTCAGTAGCATCATGAATTAATTCAACAACATAACCATCACATAAAGCATTCTTTTCATGATCTACAAGCATAGAAATTTTTCTACTCTCCACATAAGCAAAATTCTTCTCATTCGGATTAGCGGGATCACTAGTTCCTAAAGTGGACACTCTTCCAAACCCGCTTTAGATGATAGTATTATTCATAATCCAAAAGATATAAGTGAAGTTCATGGGGCATTCTACAATTAATATAAACTAACCAATATCCAACCTCAAAATGTATAAGTGAAGCACACGAAGCATTCTATAAAACCATACTCAAAAAGATTTAAGTGAAGCTCAAAGAGCAATTCTATAAGATCATAATTAAAAGATATAAGTGAAGCACATGAAGTATTCTATAAATTTATGAAGGGACATATCATACTAGCATGGTTCTTAAATAAAAAGAAAAACACAAAGGACACAAATCATGTGAACAAAACAAAAACCGAGGTATACCGATAATTGTTGAAGAAGAAAGATGGGATGCCAACCGGGGCATCCCCAAGCTTAGATGCTTGATTATCCTTAGAATATTTATTTGGGGTGCCTTGGGCATCCCCAAGATTGAGCTCTTGCCTCTCTTTATTCTTCTCATATTGATAGCTTCTCGATCTTCGAACACTTCATCCACAAAAAACATTAACAAAAACTCTGTGAGATCCGTTGGTATAATAAAGCAAATCACTACCTTTAGGTACTGTTTCAAACTCATTCCAATTTCCTATTAGAACTATATCTACGGTATTCCAACTTCACAATGGTTCATACCCCCCGATACTACCCATAGATTCATCAAAATAAGCAAACAACACATGAAAAACAGAATCTGTCTAAAACAGGACAGTCTGTAGTAATCTGGAGGTTTAGTAAACTTCTGTAAATCCAAAAATTATGAAATAAATTTGAAATTTTGAAAAATTTATACATAAGTAATGTGCAAAAAGTTTAAGAACCATTTTACTTTCCAGTAAAAAATGTAAAATCCCGCGCTATAACCAAAGTTTCTGTTTTTGTTCTGCAGATAGTAAACAAGCAATCTAATCATTCTAAAACCAAAGCTTGGCACATTATTGTTATAATAAAAA
>NC_041382.1:85123753-85125316 GCF_002162155.2 Triticum dicoccoides
ATAATTATTTACAGAGAAACTTCCATGAAAAAATCTACATTGTTTCCGTGAGCATGAACACAAGTGCTCAAGGTCGACCCTCACTTCTTCAATGCATAACTTTCCAATCACTTCTCTTTTTGAAAAACTTTTTAGGAATGAGAGGCAAGATTTTTTTTGGTATTTTCATTACTTATAATTTTTTTTATGTTTCACCCACAACTAAACAGAAACAAAAAAGAAAAAACAAAATCTACTTAGTGAAGAAAGCAAACAAGCATACACGAGAATATCAACCCCACGCTATTGCTCCCCGGCAACGGCGCCAGAAAAGAGCTTGATAATCCCCAAGTGCAAGGAATCGTCGTAGAAATTTCCAAAGGTGGAAGTGATAAGTATGGAGTGTCGAACCCACAAGGAGCTAAAGGTAAGATCAATATTCTCTCAAGCCCTATCTGCCACTGATACGACTCTACGTACACCGAATGTTTGCTTCCAACTAGCAACGAGAAATAAAACTATGTTGTGGGTATGAAGAGGATAACTTTGTATGATATCAGAGAGCTAAAATATGGAAGTAGGTGCTGTTATCATAAAGTTAGAATATATTACTAAATATTATAAATAGCGAGTGTGGAATAATGGTGGATCGGTGTGCGGAATTGTCCTAGGCAATCGTTAACAAGACCGGTAATCACGATTGCAGTTTCATATGAGGGAGAGGCATAAGCTAACATACTTTCTCTACTTGGATCATATGCACTTATGACTGGAACTCTAGCAAGCATCCTCAAATACTAAAGATCATTAAGGTAAAACCCAACCATAGCATTAAAGCATCAAGTCCTCTTTATTCCCATACGCTACAACCCCCTTACTCGGGTTTGTGTTTCAGTCACTCACCAAACCACTATAAGCGAATCATGAATGTACTGCAACACCCTACAGCGGGAACCCCTCACGCTTGCGCGACACGGAGGGCACCATAGGACAACATCAAAGTAAAACATCTCATACCAATCTATATCATCAATCAACCCAAAGACAAAAGATATCTACTCAAAACATCATAGGATGGCAACACATCATTGGATCATAATATGTGGCATAAAGCACAATGTTCAAGTAGGGATTACATCGGAGTGCGGGAGAGTGGACCGCGTAAAAGAGATGAGGATGGTGATGATGATGGTGATGTTGATGTTGATGAAGACGATCACCGCATCGATGATTCCCCTCTTGATGGCACGCCGATGCCACCAAGAGAGAGGAGGAGAGGTTCTTCCCCTTGTGCTTCCTCCTCCATGGCCTCCCCCCTGGATGGGGAGAGGTTCCCCCTCCGGTCCTTGGCCTTCATGACGATAATGGCCCCTCCGGGATCCTCCTCCATGCCCTCCGGTGATGATGGCCCCCTCCGGCAGGGTGCGAGAGAGGGCCTAGATTGGTTTTCGGTGGCTACGGAGGCTTCTGGCGGCGGAACTCCCGATCTAGGTTAATTTTCCGAGGTTTCTGTATTTATAGGAATTTTTGGCATCGGTCTCACGTCAAGGAGGTGCCTGAGGCGTCCACGAGGCAGGCCCAGAC
>NC_041382.1:85125540-85188671 GCF_002162155.2 Triticum dicoccoides
GGGGGGGGGGGTTGGGCGTGCCCCCCACCCTCGTGGACGCCCCAGGACTCTCCTGGCCCAACTCTTTTACTCCGGGGTTTTCTTTTGGTCCATAAAAAATCATCAAAAATTGGCACTTCAATTGGACTCCGTTTGATATTCATTTTCTGTAAAACTCAAAAACAAGGAAAAAACAGGAACTGACACTGGGCACTAGTTTAATAGGTTAGTCCCAAAAACCATATAAAATAGCATATAAATGCATATGAAACATCCAAGGTTGATAATATAATAGCATGAATACTTCATAAATTATAGATACGTTGGAGACGTATCAGATGTCGTCATGGTTGTCTTCGAGGGATGCTTGGCCCTTGTCATCTTTCCAGCTTTGCAGGCACCACACAGATGACCCTTGTTGAACTTGACGCCCTCGATGCCTATGACATGTTTCTTCTTCGTGAGTGTGTACAAGCACTAAAAAAATACACTTCCGTGATGATACGTGTTTGTCATAGTAGGTCGCGTTTTTTGTCATGCATGTACGTCCATGACGATTTTATGATAGAATCAAGATAGTCACACCTGTGCTGCCGTAGAAGTGTTCCATGACATTACCAAAATTATCATCACGGAAGTGTCCACTTCCATGACGGTAAATCACACGTCACAGAAGTGCTTTCGTCAAGGGTGACCAACACGTGGCATCCACCATAAGGGAACGCCGTTAAGCTATCGGTCGGATTTTGGATCTGATAACCCGCTAACAGCCCCGACCAATGGGGATTTTCCATGTGTCAAATCATCATTGGCTGGAGGAAACACGTGTCGGCTCACCGTTGGGACAGATGTCATCCGCTCATTGGACCGAAGGCGCCTATGATCCAGCGACACGTGGCATGGCCTAACAGAGGCCCATTCCTGTGAAAAGGCCAGCCCGTTTGACTTGGTCAAAAGGTGGCGGGCCGGCCCACAAAAAGCTTGTTAACGGCCTGTTCGCATATAGCCCATTTACAGCCTGCTAACCCAGGGCCCGTTATGCCCTATCCGAATGAGACCCAGTAGCGTCATCTGGGCCGTCCAATATGATTCAACCCGTTTTAACTTCTGGCCCATGTGTGGCCCATGACTTCTTTCGGCCCATATGAGGACCTTTGTAACTCTTGGCCCATTAAAGGCCCGTGGTGAAACTGGCCCGTAATGAACAGTGTATCACTTTATACCCATTAACGGCTTGTTATTCCACTGGGCCGTTTCTAGCCCAAGTTATCTTTCGGCCTTCTCAGGGCCCATTGATTCTTGGGCTCATTTGCAGCATTTGGTTACATACGACCTGTTACTGTCATTTTCTGCTTGTGGGCCAAATTCAGCCCGTCGTTATAGTCGGCCCGTTTGCGTCATGGGCTCCTCGCGAGGTACCCCTACCTTGATCTCTCTTCCTCCTCGCGGGCCTGCCTGATGAGGCTGCTTCTGAGGAAGCTTCCTGCCGTCCGCCCCGCGAGGCTTGGCCCCTCGCGAGGGTCTTGAGCTTGTGCTGATGAAGATGGGCCGCGCTGGGCCCCCACTTGAGCCACGCCGCAGGCCGCAGGCAGGCAAGTCTAGGGACCCCGTTCCCAGAACGTCGACAGTAGCCCCCGGACCCAAGGCACGCTCGGGCTTGGCCTAGCAGAGAGGCGAAGGGGCAAGCACGAAGCGCCGCGGGCCCAAAAAGCCTGCGGCCTCGGGCGCCGTGTGGTGATTGATTGGACGTGGGTGTCTGCGCTTCCCCACGACGCCTTGTTGCGCGCCCGGTTAAGCGGACCTGTAGTTGCACATAGTTGTTCCTCCTTTCCGCTACTCGCTTGCCTCCTACCTTTCCTTCCTCTTCGAGCTCCAGCCTCCGCCACCAACCCGGCTCGAGTTCTTCCCTCTCTTCACCGCCATGGCGCCAACGAAGAAAGCAAGGGGAGAAGCCCACGGCTTCGCCCCGCACACCTCCTACGGCGGCCCCCGCCGTTGCTTGGTCAATCATACTCAATCCAGAAGCTTTGAACAAGGTCCCTCCGCCCTTGCCACGATCTTCAACGAGTGCGGCAGGATCATAGTCTGGCCTGCGTCCCATGCCTCCCTTGATAGGATTGTCACGGAGGTCCGATTCTTCACCTATGCCCTATGGGCGGGTCTGGTTCCCCCCTTTTCCACCTTCTTCAATGCGGTGCTCTCCCATTATCAGATCCGTATGATGCACCTCGGGCCGGAGTCCATTACCCTTCTGGCTATCTTTGCTTTTGTTTGCGAGGCGATGATAGTCATTCCTTCTTCCGTTGCCCTGCTGCGCCACTTCTTTTCCTTGCGCCTGAGCGACCCCACTCAGTGCTCAGGGTGCGTGAGCTTCTCCGCCGTGCCAGAGACGGCCGCTTCAGGGATTGACTTCAGCCTTCCTTCTCCTGAGGCCAGGTTCAGAGAGCGGTGGCTGTACGTGGACGTCGGAGAGCCCAACCCTTTGCTCTCGCACCCGACCTCGCCTGCTGTTCCCAACCCAGGCTGGGATCATGAGGTGCTCACGAGCCCCCGGCTCGCCTTCGTCTGGCGCCGCTTTTAGAGTTTGAGGGTGCTCAATGTGTCAACGCCCAAGGTGGTGAAGGAATTCCTCCAATGTCGCATTGCTCCTCTCCAGCGCCACTCTCGCCGGATGTGGGACTTTGCGGGGCATAAAGACCGCATGCGGCTTCAGGAGGAGGACTTGGCGCCTGAAGTGCTGCGGACGGTACACAAGGTCTTGACTGGCGATCCTTCCCCGGGCGGCCTTCGGAGCAATGGTGTCCTCTTGTATCTTTGCTCCGGCAGGGCCAATTTTGTGAGGCAGATGCCCAGCTTCAACGAGTGGGGACTGCGCCCGACTGGCTTCACTAGGCCTCGCGAGAACCCGGCCGCCGTGGTTGCTTCCCATGCCGCCCACAACAGTCCTTCCTCGGGCGACAGGGCGGGAAGACGGGAACCAGCGGGAGTTGAGGCGACCGATGTCGAGGTGCCGACGCCGCGAGAAGCCTTGAAGGCAGCGTCTCCCGAGGCCCGCCCTGGAGCGACGGTGGGTGCGGAGTTGCGGCCCATGGTTCCTGTGGCCGGGGCTCCCAAAACCCTAGCCGTTCCTCGCGAGGCGACGCCTGAGGGCGCCCACCAGGCTGACTCCTCCAACGCTGATCATCTTGCCGCTTCTTCCGCACTAGAGGCCGACCCCTGCACCGAGTGCTTAGGTCGGTTCCGCGTAGACTTCGAGGCCCTCCGCAAGAGAAAGGAGGCCTTGGGTGGCAATGACCGCCCTTGTCGCCTGTTGAAGCGTAGGAAGTACTTTGCCATGGACGAGTAAGTCTTCTTCTTTCTTTGCTCATTTACTTTGCTATCCCTGCGACTGATTGTGGCCCTTTCAGGCCCTACCCTACGAAACTCGCTGAGTCATCCCGGGAGCCATCCCCCAAGCTTCGCCTTCTCTGCTGGCCCTAGGCTTGCCGAGCTCGAGCGGCACCCCTGCTGCCAGACTGGTTGGTGGAGTGGCCCGTTCCATAGGGCACCTCGAGCCTGCGCGCCCGCTGTCCTTTCTTCGTGAGTCCTCCTGGGGCACATGCGGTTTGCCCCGCGTTCCTCCCCTGATCATAGATGGTGAATGGCTGAAGTGTGTCTTTGGCTCCTCCTCCGTGGGTGGACCGACGCCAGACTGGATTCCTAGAGAGGTCCATTTGGCGATGACTAGGGTGCTAGCCCCCAGACCCGCGCCGGGAGGAGGCTTGCTGCCCTGGGGCCTTCCGCGTGCTCCGGTGGAAGAGGGTGATGCAGAAGACGTGCTCAGGCGCGCTCGGGAGTGACAGGCCCTTCGTGAAGAGTTCCACCAGAGGGCGGCGGATGCGGTGAGCCGGATCGGGGCAGAGCTTGCTGACGAGGATGCGTGCCTCGAGGCCGAAGGTTTGCGCCTTGCTGAGGAGAGGCACAAACTAAAGGTAGCCGTCGCCCTCGCATGTCACCAACGTGATCTCGACAACGCGAAGGCTGAAGCGTCGCTGGTAGCTGCGTGGGAGGCCTGCTCCCAGGCCGTCGAGGAGGCTCGGGAAGCAGACCAACGACGCAAGGATGCGGAGGAGCGCGCATGGGAGATCCAAGCTTGGAGCGACTCCCTGGAGCAGCAAGTGGAACTGCGCCAGGCGGCCCTTGAGTCGATGGAGGGGGCCTCTGTTGACCAGGCGGAGCTTCTGAAGCACGAGAAGGCACTGACGCTGGAAGGCGCCGAGCGCAAGCTTGACCTTGAGTGGTTGGAGACGAGGTAGCGCCTGTTGGCCCGGGCGGAGGATGACGTTGCCGCACGCGAAGCCCATGCCCAGTAAGAAGTCGATCGCCGTGTGGCGGAAGCTCACTCGACCTTCGAGCGCGAATATGAGACGAGGTTGGGGCTGATAATGGCCGAGGCCGAGGGCAGGACCGCAGCCCTCAGGGCCAAACTGGCCGAAGTGATGCGGCGTGCGGACTCCTCCACAGCCGCCCTCAGCGCGGCGCAGGCGGAGGTGTCCTCTTCCCGGGCCGAGCAGCTTCTTCTCCAACAGAGGGTTGATGATGCCGAGGCCGTCGCACAGCGGAATGAGGACGAGATCCGTCTGCGGTGGGTTCAAGAGCATGTGCATGCCCCCATGCTTCAAACGCTCCGAGAGAGGGCCAACACAGCTTTGGGCAATATCTGCGAGGCTGCTACTAAGGAGCCGCACGAGGTCAACTACGCCGGCAACCTCCAATTTCTCACCTATGTGGTGATGCTTCTGGAGAACCGATCCGAGAGGTCCCGTTGGCTTGTCGAAGAGAGGAGCCGAGCCTTGCTCGGGCATGCCTTCTCCCGTGTCTTCAGCCATCTACAGGACAGGGACCCCCACTTCGACTTCGACGCTGCCATCGCACCCGTGCCCATTGCCATCCGGGGCGACTTGGCGCGGAGGGTGGAGGACAACGTGGACGCCCTTGTCAGGGCCTTTGCGTATGATGACAACGGCGTGGTCGTGGGCGCCAATGAAGGCGGCATTGTGGATGAGCCTGGCGCCGACGGAGATGCTGGCGGTGGCGGCGACAATGTCAGCGACGCCAGCGATGCCTCCGAGGATGCCCCAGAAGACGCGGTGAGTGATATGTCCGACTGACCGCATGTCACTGCTGTTTATCCTGCATGAAGAAGGTTCGGGCTTGGCCCTGAAGAATGTAAGAGCATTTTGGGAGGGGGATCCCCTCATGTAAAGGTTTGCAATTAGTACCCTGGTAAGCATAACGTTGCACGTGAACTTAGCCGCTGTCCCGGTGATGGGTCAGCTGACTTGTGTACCTTCCGACCCTGACGAGTCCCGAGCGGGCCTGCGGGGGCCGCTGCACCTTGGGTGTCTTCTGATTAACTTGTAGATCCTGCGATGAAAACCTCCAGAAAGGGTGCGGTAACAGTGGTCCTGGTTGTGAACGTGCTTGGCCCGGCCCGGCTCACAATGGGCTCGCGAGGGGGGCAGCCGAGGTTAACTTTGGACGCAAAGCCAAAACCAGAACGCGAGAGATTGCTCAAACGAGACTAAACGCCCCTTCCCCCAAACAAACGGAAGCATCGAGCTCAAATCCAACTTAAATCCAAATCGAAGAACTTTGTCAACAAGGAAAGGCAAAAGCAAAAGGCCGCATCTGGCACCTAGACTAGTCTTCGACATCTTCTCACCAGCGCGGAGCTAAGTGCTGCCACTGGGCGTGGGCGGGAGCCCCCGAGGCCCGAGGGTGGCTCTCTGGAGACTCCGGGGCATGTACAGCCCCACTCATTATTACGTGAGAGTGTCACGGGCGGCGAGCTTCATAGGCACTGGGCCTTCTTCACAGGTACTGGCTTTGCTTCATATCGCCAGATGAGGGCCCCGCCTTGTGCCTCACTCTGCCGCCATCGACGACGACCGGAAACCAAGGACGACGCCAATGGGGCAGAGCGGTCGCCAGCGGTTCCCCCGACGACCACGGGTCCCCTGCCGAGGGCAGGCCCTGGGGCATCTCCCCGGCAGGGGGCCTACCTCCTGAGAACGCCTTGCTCCGACCGCCGCGGGGACGAACCAGAATCTCGGCCCCTCTCTTGCAGCCCCTTCTCCCTCCTCCTGAGGGGTATGAGGCTGCAGAATTGGGGCAGCCACCTTCTGCGACGACCTGTATCTCCTGTGACCCATGGTTAGAATAAGCTTTCTCCTGAGGGATGAGTGGTACCCGATAGTTGCCGCCACCGGTGCGGTTGTCGAGGCTCTCTTGGGATTCCTGAAAGAGCTCAGCTCCTGGCGTCTCCTCGCCCCAGCCTGTCCCGAGGAATGAGCCATGATCTTCTTCTAGTGCGCACCCCTGATCCACCATGCGGGGCACGTAAGCTTCTGGGGCCACCACCCCGTGCGCCTCGTCGTAGCGCCCCGCCTGCCATGCAGCCTGACTTGGAGCGCCGTCTTGGGGGTGATGGCATGGCCGTCCGCCGAAGCCGAAGGCCACGACGGGCACCCCTTCGCTAGCCTGAGAAGGGGCCGACGTGACCTGTCGCCTGGTGCCGGTGGAGGTGTTGGCGCTGAACGGGCCCTGGAGTCTGCCGGAAGTTGCTGCGCACACACGACGCCGCCATACGGCCCGCCTTGGGTCTAGGGTGGCAGCGGGACGCAGAAAGGAGGCATTCCCGAGGCGGCGGCGTCTAGGAGCTCGGCGACTCGCTCCAGCACCACGTCGCGGCCGCTCTCCAGCAGCCGACACCGTAGCAGCTCTTGGGCCACCATGAGCGCGGCCCTGGAGTTTGCTAGCTCCCGTCAGGTGTACGGCGCCGTGGCCGCGACGTGGTTTGAGGCCCTTGCCGCGGCCCGCACCTGCCATGGTGTGAGGGCAGGTGGTGTTTGGTCGCGTCGCCCGCGCCCCGCAGCGCTCTGCGGAGTGCAGGCTGCCTGAGGCGCAAGGTTGAGGTTGCCCTGGGCCGGTGACACGGCGTGGGAGGGCCACGCTGCCCAGCGGTCGGCGTTGGCAGCCGGGTCGCTTGACATCTGAACGGCGAGGCGACGGGACGCGATGCGGAGGGAGAAGATTCCGGCGCACCCCTACTTGGCGCGCCAAATGTCGGATTTCGGGTTCCCGCAGACCCTTGAGGTTCGAACGCTGGGGTGCGCGCGGAGATCTCTCCCCTACCGATCTCCGTCCAATCCCCTCACGTGATCTAAGCTAGAAACAACGAAAAACACAAGGGACACGAGGTTTATACTGGTTCGGGCCACCGTTGTGGTGTAATAGCCTACTCCAGTGTGTGGTGCGGTGGATTGCCTCTGGGGCTGATGATGAACAGTAGAAGGGAAGAACAGCTGTTGGCGTTCTGGGAACGGGGGTCCCTAGACTTGCCTGCCTACGGCCTGCGGCGTGACTCAAGTGGGGGCCCAACGCGGCCCATCTTCATCGGCTCAAGCTCAAGACCCTTGCGAGGGGCCAAGCCTCGTGGGGCGGGCGACCGGAAGCTTCCTCAGAGGCAGCCTCATCAGGCAGGCTCGCGAGGAGGCGGAGAGATCAAGGCAGGGGTACCTCACGAGGAGCCCGTGACGCAAGCCATCACGATCGAGACCAGGCGGGCGCCGGCCTGCGCAGTGTCCTTGTTTCCCCTTTGGTGCAACGGGGGCAAGCACAGGCCAAGGCATCGGGCAAAGGTTACCATTCCGGTGCAATGAGACCAATACCAACAGAGCAGTAGGACAGAGGTCACCGTGGAGCCCAAGACGACGTCATCACCAGTGCTTTTGGCAGCCGAAGACCACCTTTGGTCAGGATAACTTGTACTAGATGTTCCCCTTCAAAATGGCCAATTGTTGGCTCCCTTCCCGCTCATTAATTGGGGAGAGGCCCAGGGCCTCTATAAATAGAGCTAGCCACCACAGATAGAGGGATCAGACAGAGACACAAAGAGGGGACATACCTAGACATCTAGAGATCTGGTAGAGCCCTAGCAGAGAGAGAAAGAGAGAGGCGACTGAACTCACCCAAGAAGTTCATCGCACTAGCTCAAGAACACCTCTCGCGAGGCTGTTCGTCCCTTGTACTGTTCGTTATCAGCCCCTGAGGAAATCCACCACACCACACACTTGAGTAGTGTATTACACCACAACGGTGGCCCAAACCAGTATAAACCTCGTGTTCCTTCTGTTGTTCGTTGTTTCCAGCTTAGATCACGCAAGGAGATTGGACGTAGATTGGTAGGGGAGAGATCTCCGCGTGCACCCCAGTGTTCGAACCTCAAGGGTCTGCCGGAACCCGAAATCTGACATTTGGCGTGCCAGGTAGTGGTGCGCCGAAATCTTTCTTCTGTTGTTCGCGTGCGATCTTCCGTCGGGTCCATGGCTGACGCTCTCCGGGCTCGTATCGAGCGCCGGGCTGCTCTCGCCACCCACGTCGCCCAGACGGCACCCGTTGGCGGACGCCCTCGTCGTTCCCCGTCGCCTGCCGCCAACGCCACCACCGGCCCGGCGGGGAACGAGCAGCAGGCCTCGTCCCAGCATCCTTCGGTGCAGCGGGAGGGCCGCACCGCCACACCGTCGCTAACTCCAGCGCCGCCCATCGTCGCAGCTCTCCTGGGTGGCTCCCAGGCACCACCCTCGAGCCATCATGTCAAGCCGTTCACTCACCGGATCAGCACTGCCTCCAAGCGCCGAGAAGCCCCCCCGGGCTGGGTGGCGCCCGAGACTTATCTAACCTTCGACTCGGAGGACCACCCCTTCAACCCCATCAGTTCGGGCGCGCTCCCGATGCTGTGCACCCCCACAATCTGCCAAGTGGGTGTCACTAGGACCCTCATCGACGGTGGTGCCGGCCACAACGTGCTCTCGGTGGAGGCCTTCAGCCTCCTCCACGTGCCGTGGAGCGGCTCCAACCCAGCAGGCCTTTCTCGGGCATCGGAGCCGGTTCCACCGCCTCCTTGGGACAGATTCGCCTCCCTGTGACCTTCGGCACCTACAACAACTTCCGCATGGAGCTGATCGACTTCGACATCGCCCCCATTGGCCTCCCCTACAACGCCATCCTCGGCTATCCGGCCTTGGCTTGGTTCACGGCAGCAACTCACTCGGCGTACAACCTCATGGAGATGCCTGGGAGCAGCGGCGTCCTCACCCTGTCATGAGACACAAAGGATGCGCTGTAGGTGCTCCAGCTTGTTTTCAGGGTGGCCGCGGTGGCACAGCCCACTAGCACCGATGACCTTGAGCCCAAGGGGGCTGCACCGGCTAAAAATAAGCAGCTATTCACCCAAGACAAGGCGGAAACCAAGCAGGTACCAGTCGACGAGGATGGGTCCACTGGCACCACCTTCACCATAGGGGCCAACCTCGAGCCCGAGCAAGAGGAGGCCCTGGTGAGGTTCCTGCATGCGAACAAGAAGGTGTTCGCGTGGGAACCTGATTAGTTAGCAGGGGTCCCAATGGAAGTGATTGAGCATCACCTCAATGTGTGCCCCAATGTGCGTCCCGTGAAGCAGAAGACGAGGCGGCAGTCCACAGAGAAACATGCTTTCATCGTTCAAGAGACCTGGAAGCTAGAGGCGGCAGGAGTTATCCGCGAGGTCCTCTACCCTGATTGGCTCGGTAATCCGGTCGTTGTGCCAAAAAAGGGAGGAAAGGAGCGCATGTGTGTCGACTTCACCAACCTCAACAAGGCCTGCCCGCAGGATCCATTTCCGCTCCCTCGCATTGACCAGATAGTCGACTCCACCATAGAGTGTGACCTATTGTGCTTCCCAGATGCCTTATCGGGCTATCACCAGATCAAGATGGCGGTATAAGATGTGGAGAAGACGGCTTTCCTGACCCCGTGATGAGTGTACTGCTATACGTGCATGCCATTTGGGTTGCGCAACGCATGCACGACCTTTCAGCGGCTGATGCACATCGCCTTAGGCCGGCAACTCAGGAGGAATGCTGAAGCTTACGTCGATGACATTCTGGTGAAGTCTCGTGAGGCAAGAAGCCTGATACAGGACCTAGAAGAAACCTTTGCGAGCCTCAACAAAGTGGACCTACGGCTCAACCCGGAGAAGTGCGTGTTTGGAGTCCCCTCAGGCAAGCTCCTTTGTTTCCTCGTATCCCACAGGTATCGAGGCCAACCCAGAGAAGGTCAATGCAGTCGAAGACATAGCCCGCCAAGGACCCTCAGAGAATGCAGAAGCTCACCGGGCGTGTAACTGCACTGGGGCGCTTCATCTCCAAGCTGGGGGAACGAGCGCTGCCCTTCTTCAAGCTGATGAAGAAAAAGGGCCCCTTCGAATGGACTGAAGAGGCCGACAAGGCATTCCAAGACCTGAAGAGGTACCTTACCAGCCCACCAGTGATGGTAGCTCCGCATCCTCGGGAGCCCCTAGTGCTCTACCTTGCGGCCACCCCCTACTCCGCTAGCGCAGCCCTGGTGGCAGTCAGGGAGGAGCGCTGTGCCAAGGCCGCATTGACCATCCGAACTGAAGCAAAGCAAAGCTGGGAGGGCCTCGCGAAGGCCGCAACCACAGCCAGAAAGGAACAGCCGCAGCAGGAGAACACACCCGAAGTAGGAGGGGCCTCTTCAGGTGACCAAGCATTGGGGGCTCCGTCGTCTCAAGAAATGCCTCGACCTCTGGAGGACGCAAGCTGCGCCAGCACCCTCAACCTCGTCGAGCATCCAGTGTACTTCGTCAGCATGGTGCTACGGGACGCAAGGGCACGATACCGCATGCCTCGGAAACTCCTCCTCGCGCTACTAGTGGCCTCACGCAAGCTGCGCCACTACTTCCAAGGCCATCCCATCAAAGTCGTCTCAGCATACCCCTTGGAAAGAGTACTCAGGAGCCCCAACTCAGCTGGGAGGGTCGCTGAGTGGAACATTGAGCTACAGGCATTTCAGCTAGAATTCAGTACGACCAGAGTTATCAAGGGAGCCGCACTTGCGGATTTCGTGGCAGAATGGGCAGAAGCACCGGGTCTCGAGGCAGGCAAAGACCGATCACTTTCCCCAAGAAGCGAAGCACCGGACAGCTGGGTCATGTACTTCAATGGGGCGTTCTCCCGACACGGCGCGGGAGCTGGCGCAGTGCTCGTATCCCCTACCGAGGACAAACTCTACTATGCCATACAACTCTGCTTCCAGCATGGAGAAAAGGTCTCCAACAATATAGCGGAGCACAAAGGCCTAATAGCAGGCCTGAAGGCCGCAATTGGCTTAGGGGTAAAGCGCCTCATCATCAAGGGTGATTCGCAACTCCGCGTCAACTTCTCTAACAAGATATAAGAGCCAAAGGACGAGCACATGGAAGCCTACCTCGCTAAGGTTCGCAAGATGGAGAAACAGTTCTGGGGGCCGGAGTTGCAACACGTGCCCCGGGGCACCAATTAGGAAGCTGATGACATTGCCAAGAGGGCATCTCGGCGGCTGCCTCAGGAGCTTGACGTCTTCGAGGAGCAGCTCTTCAAACCCTCGGCGGTGCCGCCACCGTCGAGCATGGCGCAACCAAGGGAGGAGCTGCCTCAGCCGCCTACCTAAGGAGCCTCGATCTGCGGCCCGGCTTCAGGGGCACGCCTGCTCCTAGCGTTAGAGCCTTAGGAAGGGTGTTGGATCCCAGAGCTCAAGAACTACCTAATGCAAGGGACTCTGCCGGAGAACGAGGAGGAAGCAGAGCCTGTGGCGCGGCAGGCCACATCTTATTGCATCAAGGATGGAGAGCTCTAGAGGAAACGACCAAATGACGTGTCCCTACATTGCATCTCCCGAGAGCAAGGGAAGGAGCTACTGGCGGACATACACGGCGGAGACTGCGGGCACCACTCGTCGTCACGAACCCTCATTGGCAAGGCATTCCGTAGTGGATTCTACTGGCCCACAGCGTTCGTCGACGCCGTTGAGTTGGTGAAGGCTTGCGAGGCCTGCCAGTTTCATGCTAAGCAGATCCATCAGCCTGCGGGGGGTCTACGGACTATACCCCTCTCATGGCCGTTCGCAGTTTGGGGGCTGGACATTCTGGGCCCGTTTCCTCGGGCGCCAGGGGGCTATTGCTACCTCTACGTCGCTGTGGACAAGTTCAGCAAGTGGTCTGAGGTGGAAGCCTTCCGCACAATCCCGGCAGGCTCTATGGTCAAGTTCATCAAGGGCCTCGTGAGCCGATTTGGAGTGCCCAACCGCATCATCACCGACAACGGTTCGCAATTCACCAGTAATCTCTTCAAAACATACTGTGCTAACCTTGGAACGCAGATATGCTACGCTTCGGTAGCACACCCCCGGAGCAATGGCCAGGCCGAGCGAGCCAACACGGAGGTCCTGAGGGCCTCAAAGCTAGGACCTTTAATAAGAAGCTGGAGGCCTGTGGCAGGGGCTGGTACGACGAGCTCCAGTTCGTGTAGTGGTCTACCCGCACAACTGCGACCAAGCCGACTGGCGAGACCCCGTTCTTCCTCGCCTACGGAGAAGAGGTTGTTCTCCCTCACGAAGTCCGGCGTCGCTCCGCACGGGTCCTGGCGTTTGACGAGACGCAGCAGGACGCCATGCAGGGGATGGATCTCATGCTGGGGGAGGAGCGCCGCCGGGAAGCCGCGCTGCAAGCGGCAAGCTATCAACAGGCGCTGCGATGATACCACTCCCGCAACATCCGCCCCAGAACTATTGAGGTAGGGGATCTCGTACTCAGACGGGTTCTCTCCAGGGAGGGGCTGCACAAGCTCTCTCCCATGTGGGAGGGCCCATTTAAGGTTGTTCATGTCTCCAGGCATGGCTCGGCGTTCTTGGAGACCACGGAGGGGGTACCAATCCAGAACGCGTGGAACATTCAACATCTCCGGAGTTTCTATCCCTCAGCGAGGCCTAGCACCTAGGAAAGGCCCGGTGCCTGTGAAGAAGGCAAATGCCTGTGAAGCTGCCACGTTTTGGGAAAGGCCCGGTGCATGTGAAGAAGGCAAATGCCTGTGAAGCTACCGCGTTTTGGGAAAGGCCTTGTGCCTGTGAAGAAGGAAAATGAATGTGAAGCTGCCGCGTTTTGGGAAAGGCCCGATGCCTGTGAAGAAGGCAAATGCCTGTGAAGCTGCCGCGTTTTGGGAAAGGCCTGGTGCCTGTGAAGAAGGCAAATGCGTGTGAATAAGGAAAATGCCTGTGAAGCTACCGCATTTCGGGAAAGGCCTGGTGCCTGTGAAGAAGGCCAATGCCTGTGAAGCTCGCCGCCCATGACACTCTCACGTAATAATGAGTGGGGCTGTACATGCCCCGGAGTCTCCGGAGTGCCGCCCTCGGGCCTCGGGGGCTCCCACCCACGCCCAATGGCAGCACTTAGCTCTGCGCTGGTGAGAAGACGTCAAAGACTAGAATAGGTGCCGGACGCGGCTTTCCCATTTGCTTTCTACAGTTGGCTTGTTTATTTCCGTTTGAAGTTTTATCGAAGCTGTTGACGTTCCTGGCTTGTGACTCTTTGTCTTTCTCGCTCGCTTGCCTCGTTTTCTCCTGCACAAGTCTCGTGGGGGAGGTTCGCAGGCGCCCTTGCGAGTGTTTTCTGCCCCGATCGTTTGGACCTTTCCTATCCAAGTCTTCTGCGGGAGCACCCCTCCCAGTCCGTGCCTCACGGGCATCGCGACACGAGCGTAGGACCTGGGTCGATCGCCCCCACAACCAAGAGCGAAAGTTACCCCTCCTACTGATCCTTGCAGGGCACAAAGCGCATGGCGAGGCCACGGTCTCGGGAGGCGAGGACCGCGACAAGCCCCACCGAGCTAAAATAATTCCCGCACATGGGTGCACGGCGCGGGAACACAACACAGAAATAGCGGAAGCAGCATGATGGTTAACAGCATCAGTTCTAACACGCCCCCACGGGGCCCTATACTACCTTTTATTTCTGCGCAGGAAAAGAAGGAAAGCAAAATGGGCACGATTCGTCGTGCACCAACCCACAGCGAAGGTTCGAGCTGCTCCTGGCGTTGCAGGGACTTGTCAAGTCGTGCGGTCGCCGAGGCATCGTGGGGAAGCGCAGACACCCACGTCCAATCAATCGCCATGCGGAGCCCAAGGCCGCAGGCTGTTGGTGCTCGCAGCGCTTCGCGCTCGCCCCTTCGCTTCCCTGCTAGGCCAAGCCCGGGCGCTCCTTGGGCCCGGGGGCTACTGTCGGCGTTCTGGGAACGGGGGTCCCCAGATTTGCCTGCCTGCGGCCTGCGGCGTGGCTCAAGTGGGGGCCCAATGTGTCCCATCTTAATCAGCTCAAGCTCAAGACCCTCGTGAGAAGCCAAGCCTCGCGGGGCGGGCGACCGGAAGCTTCCTCAGAGGCAGCCTCATCAGGCAGGCTCGCGAGGAGGCGGAGAGATCAAGGCAGGGGTACCTCACAAGGAGCCCGTGATGCAAGCCATGACGATCGAGACCGAGTGGGCGCCGGCCTGCGCAGTGTCCTTGTTTCCCCTTTGGTGCAAAGGGGGCAAGCACAGGCCAAGGCATCGGGCAAAGGTTACCATTCCGGTGCAACGAGACCAATACCAACAGAGCAGTAGGACAGAGGTCATCGTGGAGCCCAAGACGACATCATCACCAGTGCTTTTGGCAGCCGAAGACCACCTTTGGTCAGGATAACTTGTACTAGATGTTCCCCTTCAAAACGGCCAATTGTTGGCTCCCTTCCCGCTCATTAATTGGGGAGAGGCCCAGGGCCTCTATAAATAGAGCTAGCCACCACAGATAGAGGGATCGGACAAAGACACAAAGAGGGGACATACCTAGACATCTAGAGATCTGGTAGAGCCCTAGCAGAGAGAGAAAGAGAGAGGCGACTGAACTCACCCAAGCAGTTCATCGCACCAGCTCAAGAACACCTCTTGCGAGGTTGTTCTTCCCTTGTACTGTTTGTTATCAGCCCCTGAGGCAATCCACCACACCACACACTGGAGTAGGGTATTACACCACAACGGTGGCCCGAACCAGTATAAACCTCATGTCCCTTAAGTTGTTCGTTGTTTCCAACTTAGATCACGTGAGGATATTCGACGTAGACCGGTAGGGGAGAGATCTCCGCGTGCACCCAAGTGTTCAAACCTCAAGGGTCTGCCGGAACCCGAAATCCGACAACAGCCTCGCGAGAGGTGTTCTTGAGCTGGTGCGATGAACTGCTCGGGCGAGTTCAGTCGCCTCTCTCTCTCTCTGCTAGAGCTCTACCAGACCTATGGATGTCTAGGTGTGTCGATCTGTCTTTCAATCTCTCCGATCCCTCTATCCTTCCTCTGTGGTGGCTAGCTCTATTTATAGAGGCCCTGGGCCTCTCCCCAAATAATGAGCGGGAAGGGTGCCAACAATTGGCCATTTTGAAGGGGAACATCTAGTACAAGTTATCCTGACCAAAGGTGGTCTTCGGCTGCCAAAAGCACTGGTGATGACGCCGTCTTGGGCTCCACGGTAACCTCTGTCCTGCCGCTCTGCTGGTCTTGGTCTTGTTGCACCGGAATGATAACCTTTGCCCGATGCCTTGGCTTGTGCTTGCCCTCTTTGCACCAAAGGGGAAACAAGGACACTGCGCAGGCCGACACCTGCCTGCCGCCCGCCTGGTCTCGATCGTCATGGCTTGCGTC
The DNA here is from genome assembly GCF_002162155.2 of Triticum dicoccoides. NCBI lineage: Eukaryota > Viridiplantae > Streptophyta > Magnoliopsida > Poales > Poaceae > Triticum > Triticum dicoccoides. The sequence continues at coordinate 85,141,095 of NC_041382.1, forward strand.
ACAGGCTCCTCGCGAGGTACCCCTGCCTTGATCTCTCTGCCTCCTCATGAGCCTGCCTGATGAGGTTGCTTCTAAGGAAGCTTCCTGTCGTCCACTCCACGAGGCTTGGCCCCTCGCGAGGGTCTTGAGCTTGTGGTGATGAAGATGGGCCACGCTGGGCCTCCACTTGAGCCACGCCGCAGGCCGCAGGCAGGCAAGTCTAGGGACCCCCGTTCCCAGAACGCCGACACACACATATACCAGCCATTGTACCTCTATAGTTAATTGGGCCTCCCTCTTCCCCCACCACACACCGATAGTCGAGCGCTGCAGGTAGGTATCCATGCCATAGAGACAAATTGCAAATGTCCCATCTCACGTTCCAGTAGGCCAGCCACTCTATATCTTTGACATGGGCACACACAAATTTGATGGCACTCTTTATCGATCGCGCGCGCGCAGACACACACACACACACACATCATCCCTCTCTTCGATTCTATGGACAGCTCAAGCCGATGATACCTCCACTCTCTTCTCGTGGATCGCCCCCTCTATATATATGTTATATCCAAGACTCTATTTCACACACATTGCATACGTTACATTTTTTGATTGACCCCCCCCCCCCAAAAAAAACTCTCAAGAACACACACACTATATCTCTCTAGGTTTGTATCTCTCTCACACAACCCCACGTAGGTGGTGTACGTATACAAGAAGAGAATAGGTGCACCGTGCACATACTCACGCTTCATGCCAAGCCACACCCGCGCGGGTACACGGTCGAGCTCATTTCTTTACGAAATGGCAGCCCACATGCTAATTTGAACGCCTGTAGCGGTTGTTTACCTAGGGAGGTCGTGTACCACGCGTGCACGAAACAAAGTTCGACTTGACGCGTTGCCGTGTTATTTTTAAATGAAGTTATAGCGTTCAATGGCACGTACAGAGAATATAAAACGATTTTTATGGAGAAAAAGGTAGTCCGCTCACTATATACAATGGAGCCTGCCTGCCTGGTTTGTCGCTCTTCAGAGTATCTCACACAAGGCTACGGTGGCCTCTCTCTCTCACCGTTGGTCAATGATCCGGCCGCATCCCGACCGCCGGGGGAAAGGGAGTGCGGTGGCCTCTCTCTCTCTCACCGTTGGTCACTGATCCGGCCGCATCCCGTCCTCCGGGGGAAAGGGAGGAAGTGCATCATTCCTCCGTTCGATGGTGCCGAGGCAGCACGTCCTGATCTGCGGTACACGCCGTTCTCTCTAACCAAGCTCTGGCGCGGCAGGGCCTATGCCACCTGCTCGTAGATTCCGCCCGCCGCCGCTCACCTAGTTACATCCCGATGACCTCCAGGTATCCCCTCCGGCCTTGCTCCACTGGCCGTCTTACCACGTCGCTGCATGTGGATCTTCCATAGTTATTTGCCCAAAACATAGCTCGTTCGGCGTACTTTCCATATTGCATTCTCATCCTCACACCGTTTTAGACAAACACAACCGTGTTGTTATCTTCCCTTAGGACAAGGAATATGCTTATTTTTTCTCGTCGCATGTGTCACCAACTGTTATTGGCCAGTAATTGTTTCCTTTCTACCTTTTTTTGCAAACAGGGCTATCCATTTCACCTCGTTGCTATTGCGACCTTTTGGTGAACTACACAAATCACTTTTTTCTTAAGAGTGTTTTGTGTAGTTGTACTAAAATGTCACACGGGAAACGTCTCTACATTTCAGTGTGACTACACAATGGGAGATTGATTTTGCTCTATTCTCCTCATCCAACTCCGAGCCTAATCTTCTCCAACTAGTTAGTCTTAAGAGAGATTGCAAAGGTGACTGGCTTCTATTTGTGTGTTTATTGTTTCATCAGCAGTCCTCTATTATCATAATCACACTTAATATCTTTGGAACAGGGACGCTCAGCTCTATTTTAGTGGATTTGCACAAAATGATCGGAATGTTGCATGCTCTAGACAGCTACTTTTTTCCCAACATGCCTTGTTGATTTAGACAGAGCTGGGAGGACGTTGCTGCCAATGAAAGCATGGATCAATTTTAATTTAACACCTTCTCACAACTCTGTCTTCAGCTGTGATGTATTTATTAGCTCTGATCTCCTAATAATTGACATGCATTAGCAAGGAAGTTAGTTTTTTATTGTTTCCGAAAGAGCATCGATGGCAAGACACGCGAAACAAAAGCTGAAAGCTCACACCATTGTACAATTTCATGTTGCTAGAAAATTATTTGTATAGTATTCAATTATGTAAAAAATGATGGAAGCTTGATAGCATTGCCAGAAGCCTCTTCATCATCCTGGTCCATGTGCCATGCACACAATTATACTCCTTCGTTCCGAAATTGTTGTCTTTTTACAAAATTCAAATGGGCATATTTTAGGGTGTAGATTCACTCATTTTGCTTCATATGTGTACTCCCTCCGTTCCTAAATATTTTATTCGTCTTTCTAGAGATTTCAACAAGTGACTTCATACGGAGCAAAATGAGTGAATCTACACTCTAAAATATGTCTATATACATTCGTATGTGCGAGTCCATTTGAAATCTCTAAAAAGACAAATATTTGAGTAGTCACTCGTTGAAATCTCTAGAAAGACAAATACTCCGGAGTATATTTAAGAACCGAGGGGGTAGTGCACAACCGCATAGGAGACTCAGCCCGGTCATTGTGCCGCATTAATAGTGAGTAATGAGCACTCAAATCATAAGCCCCACCTTTCCCACTGTAAGTTGCTCTGAAGAAGCAACCATCAATACACTCTTCTTTGAATCCACTCATACTACTCCATCCGTCACTATTTATACAGCGCGCTTCAGAAAAAAAACTGTGGGACCAAGGCGGCTAGCGATCGGCCTGAAAAATAGCATTGGTAGTTATAACATCTCATCTATTACTAGAGGGAATAATGCGTACACAGATGCATGCATTGCTTCCACCCCGGGTACACACATGCATGCACTTACTCCACTCCGTAGTAGTACAGTACATGGAGAGAAAATTGTGGACTTGATTGCGGTTACCACGCCCTAATTAATTGAGCATTAAACCAAACGCATCTAAAGTCTCTCTGTTGGTGGAAATGCATTGAGAGAAATGCATCATAATGAAGCGCGCCCTGTAAACTGTGACGGAGGGAGGAGTAGTATGAAGGTGCAAAACCAAGTACGCGTATGGCCAGTCGGTCAACGCACCTCCTCTTGGCATATCACTGACATGTGGGACAGGAGTGTGAGCAAACCGATCTCAATTTACGGCAAAGAGCCAACCCGCCGTTCCTTGAGAGAGACGAGGAGCGAGAACACACATACGGGCTTGCACGGAGGCCAAGATATATTCGAGCATGGTTGGTTGATCGATATCATTCATTACATGTTGGGCTGCCTTTTTCCGCCCTTCTCCGGAATAAAGGTGTACTTTATCAGAGATAAAAAAAATAAGAGTACAGACGCTCCACCATGCGGTTCTAGTAGTAGTACTCGTACTACTGCGCTTGGCTCTTCGCCTCTTCATGAAGTCGAACAATGATGGTACTCTGCATGTTGGGTACGACAGTGTATGCCTCTGACAATCTGACACCAAATGGACTGATGCATGTCCACCGAGGGTAGGTTGCATTAGTCAAAAGGCGTAAGCGAGCTTCACCTTGTCGTACAAGCTTCTCCTTGTTCTGCGAGTTGACGGGACACACCAAAAAGTAGTGCTAGTCCATACTCCCTCCTTTCCGGTTAATATGGCTTAATCTTTTTTGCGGGTAAATGAGAGAGCTTTATTCATATATAAGCATTCTTAGGATGATTATCCAAGACACTGGTCACTAGAAAGCAAGGTACCCTGCAAAAAAAGAAGTAGGAAGCGAGGTGTTTCATCAAGCCAGCTCTCGGCCACATTCAAAGTGCAGCAAGCACGGTTCGCACAAAGATGCGCCGCAAGGTTTGCTGACCTGTTTACATGCTGAATAACAAAAAAAGAGGAAAATATTACCAAGCGCTACTATTTGTAAGAGGATATGAGCCAGAATTAAGCGAGAATTGTGGCGAGTGTTCCATGCAATCAACTTCCATTATCACATGCGAGAACCCTCGAAGAGAACCAAATGTGTTGAAAATTGCTTTATCACATTTTAAAATTATAATAAGAGTGCAGACGCACCTCCATCCGGTTCCTAGTACTAGTATAGTATGTACCTTTTATAGACTATAGTATTAGTACTAGTAGACTTTGCGCTTGGTTGTTCGCCTATTCGGGAAGTCGAACAATAATAGCACTAGTAGTATAGTGTATGCTTCTGGCAATCTGACACCGAATTAACTGTTGCAGGTCCACCGCCTGAGCGAGGGAGAGCTTGCATTAGTCAAAAGTTTCTCCTTGTCCTGTGAGCCACCGCGCGCAAGCTTCTCCCGTCCTGCAACCTTCTCATTCGGCAAGTTGACGGGACACAGAAAAGTAATGCTAGTCCATACTGCCTCCTCTCCGGTTAATATGGCTTAATTTCAAACGAGATAAATACACTATCTGTCACTGTATATTCATAAAAATACGGTCAGTAGACTTCATAATACGCTCATTGCACTCAATATATATATTTTACGGTGTTTATACGGTCACTATCTCACCCTGACTGAGTATGTGTGTGCATGCACGTGTAGGTTGAGCACTTGAGCATGACCGTGTGTGTTCCATCGTGTGCTCGGACATGCATGCATTAGGGCATCGCGCGTGTTTTTGCATCCATGTATACGTGTGACTGTTGCATACACGTAGGGGGAGCACGTGTAGGGGCCACTAAGGAGCAGACAAATCACACAGTAAGTTAGTCGGAAGAAGCAACCATCATTTCACTCTTGAATGACACATACGCAATATAAAATGGTTGATATGGAGAGAAAAAGAAAACCACTATATATACACTAGCAGGAGCCTAAGCTACAAGCATGCTTGCTTAGGTTGCTCTCTTCACAAGCATAGAACGACGTGCCTAATCCTGCAGCTGGGGGAAGGGAACAATGTTCTGCGTAGACGCGGTCGACATCGGCGAGGGAGAAAACCCATAGTCAGTGCATCCCAATCGGGGGTCACCGTGGTATGGGCCAATGCCGCGTCCCAACCGCCCTTCTAGCTACAGCTCGACGTCCCTGGTAGTCCATCTTCCTTTTGGAGCCGGCTTGCGCCACTACCGTAGCTCCATCTCCATGTAGATCTTTCTCTACTTCTACCGGCTTCTACTTGTGATGAGTTTATGTCTCATGAACTAGTGCCAGTACTATTATTCTAATCACACTTCTTCAATATCTTTGCCATCAGGGATGCTCAGGTCGATTTTAGTGGAACTACACAAAAGCATCGTATGATCCAAGGGTGCCAGCCGTCTTTCCTTCGACAGGTTCTACCTGGCCAGGAAATTAAATCATGTTTAGGGTTTAGGGTTTAAGTCGTAGTGACCCCATCAGTAGTTTTTCTTTAGTACATGCTCTCACCACTTTTTTCTTTAGTTGTGAAGTAAATATTGGCTATGATTTGTGAATCATTGAGATGCATCAGCATGCGTGTTAGTTTTCCTTTGTATTTGATGGAATGTTGTAACGGGGCAACCTTGGAATAGGAATGAAAATGGAGTGGAAAGTTTCCGTTTTTCCGGAGAAAAAATGGAAACGGAGAGAAACCAACATTTCGTTTCATTGGATCGCGCCATCGAGCAAAACCAACGTTTAAATCACGTCTGTCGTGTTCATGTCTCACCCTCCTCCACGGCTCGACCCCACATGGTCGCTCGGCATGCCACTCACCGCAAACCGAGTATACGATAACTTTCCCGCCTGCTTGTCGATGGATCGCGCCATGGATTACTAGCACTACTGAAAGAGATTGACGAGTTGGGGGAGGACATCTAGCTGTAGCACGGACTCCCAATAACTTTTTACATGCATGTTGTAGCCGGCTATTGCGACCATTGAACGCGGAGCAGCCGCTTGCACCTGGAAGCAGCGCGGGCAACGCTCTCTCGGCCGGCGCGCCGCTTCAATGCCGGCGCTAGTGAGAGGTCGCGTCCTCTCTGGCCGGACATGAATGCGGCACGGACCGTTTCGGGCGGGAAGCACGCGCGGGTGATGAAGAGGGTTCGGGTTGGTCAAGACCAGCCGTGACAGCGGTCCGGACGTGCGCAAACAAGAGATGTTGTACGTTAATATTGCTGCATATATAATTAATAGCGTAAATAATGTGCCAGTTGGACAAATATGATTGGAGATGGAGATGGAAATGGAATTTTACGTAAACACGGATATGCATTTCTATGTCTATGTGTGTGTGCGCGATGACTCTCGCGACCTGGAAGCGGGGGCGTGTTTTTGATCGAGTTTTCTTTCTTGGTACGTTAGAAAATCAGTTTGTCTAATTCACATCTAGATGTTATTTAAGCATATCACATCTAAGCTCCCACAAGTATATGATGTAGCAACAAGAAACAAAAAAAACTAGGAAAAAAATAGACCACAAACAGAGTGGACATCAACTTAGATGTGACATAACTATGTCACATCTAGATGTGTCCTAGACAGACCCTTAAAAAATTGTCTGCCAGTTTTTGTTCCTTTTTTCCGGGAACGCGCGTATTCTATTTAAAACCACTGCTATGGAGAGATTTTTTTACTAGCCTCTTGTTTGATAGAGTTTCTCGCGTCTTGCTCTCTCACCCTCTCCATATCAAAACAAGATGACAGTGTCCACTCTATCTCTCTCCTCACCGGTGGTCACAGATCCGGCCGAATCCCGTCCGCTGCGAGAGGTGAGGAGGTGCAGCGTTAACATTGTCGCCGTCGGTGATGGAGGAAGCCGATGCGCACCGTCCTCTCGGAGCCGGCGCTGGCGCGAACGAAGATCCTCCGTGCCCTTGTTCGCTGCCGTCGTGTGGGTAGATCCCGCCCGCCTGCCTAAATGACATCTCGCCCACCTGAGGTATAACTTCTTGTACTGGTCCAGCTCCCCAGGTCGCAGCGTGTGGGTTTTCTTCTATGCGACTACTCCCCAGCTCCCCATGCATAGTATCTATGGTTCGTCGGCTAGTCCAACATCACCTACTAGTACCATTATAGAGGAAATGCCACTCGAAAAGTTGTCCTAATTTATGCCTCGGTGGAGGTATACATGTTGTTTCGACAAAAAGTACATGGTGGTTGTGCGGTCATTGTCCATATGGTGTTAGTACTATCACTAGTTAAATGAAGAAATGTTTTTTTCTCGGGTATCCTGGTTTAGTTCCCATCAAGATAATTATGATGCTTCTGTTTGTTGGTGTACTTTGCATTAATTCTTATTGACAATTTAGATGTCGTTGCTAACCCTTTTTTATATTTTTGGAAGCAGCGATGCGTGTCTCCATACCCGGGCATGTCTTCCTCAATTTTAGTGGAACTGCACAAAATTGGATGGCCATTGTTGTTCCGCCTCACTGTCCTCTGCCACATGGTTCTTCCTTCCTCGAGCTTGATTACCGAGAAGAAACAGACCACAGTGAGGATTTGTCGAACTTCATAGGTGCCTCACCCAAACTTGATGCCAAATGGATGATGCATCACCACGATGACCTATCGATGCTCATGGTTGCGTCTCATGGTTGCATCGGCTGGTGAAGTTGATCGATTTTCAATGAAAAACAAGCTGTCTTCCATCAGTGCTCTTTGCTTGTTACGCACAAAGATGATATCCTTCGTCAGTTCACCTTGGTTGCATTGGAGACGCAGTCGTCTTTCACGTTGGTGCAATTTTATCACACAATTGGCTATGAACCAAATGTTTCCTTGAAGAAGGATCGACGTTGGTACTAAGAGCATAAGTTTTGTATTGATTTCTAAGCCTTCTCACAACTTTGTCTCCAGCTCCCCTGTAATTTTATTTGTCCAGCTATTAACTTTGATTTAAAAAATGGTGTGGACTAAAAACCCGGATGGACGTAGTAGCCCTCCATTTTTATTTACTCCGCATATTAGATTTGACTGAAGTCAAACTTTGTAATACTCTCAAACCATTCCGATAATTATTGAAATTAAAATTCTTTAGTTGTACACACTCTCACACGTTTTCCGATAATTTGGCGCATGTGTGGTTGTTCACTTAAGGGAGGGTAGTGTACACACGTGAAGGACAGGAAGTGCGACCAGGATGCGTGGGTGTGGATCGTTAGTTCATCGCAAGTAGTACTAGTTTTCTTTACTGTACATTAAATAAAGAGTTTTGTTTCGTACTTACACAATTTAAAACGACTGTTATGTAGAGAATAAGAAAACCACTCCACTATATATTAGTCGTATACACGAGAGTACTATATGGACGCAGCTTCATTGACTTAGTGCGCCTGCCTTTGGATTTATGACATGTGGGCCCAAAATGTGGCTGGCTCACCTGTCATACAGCAAAAAGCAGGTGCAGTGAAGGCACCAGAGCTCAGTCCGTACTACAGTAGTATATATATATAAGCGGGAGCCTCAGCGCTTGTTCGCTAGGGTTTGCACTCTCCACACGCTCGCCGCACTACATATATGTTACACGCTGGAGACTCAGCGTTCATTTGGTAGGGTTTGCTATATTCACAGTCTCTCACCCTCTCTTCACCAGATCTAAACAAGACTGTGTTGGCCTCTTGTCTCTCTCTCTCCCTCATAGCTGGTGAAGGAGGCGTCCGTATCCCGTCGCACCGGGAAGGGGTGGAGGTGCAGCGTTCACTCTATCGCCTTCGGCGAGGGAGGCAATCCACTGTCGGCTGCGCTATTCTCTTGCACCCAGCGCCTGTGCAGGAGGGCCACCGACCCCTTCTTCCTCGCTTCTGTACATAGTGTGGGCAGATCCGGCCTCCCGCCGCACGCCTTGCCACATCCCGACGACCCTAAGGTACAAGTTTCTTTGAAACCGTCGTTGCTCTAGCTGCATGTGGATCTTTTTCGATATGTAGTCGAATCTAGGTCTTGGTTCAAAGAGGAAAGAAGGGTGCGGTGGGCTGGAGCAAGAATCTAGGACGTGGTTCAATGAGGAAAGGAGGGGCAGAAAGTAGTATAGACTGGCTATCCAGCCGCTTTGTAGGTCAAAAAGGGAAAAAGGGGGTAACCCGGTACACACATCTGTAAGGAACCGATCTCTTTGTTGAAAAGGGAAAGAAACTGGGGAGTCGGGTAGTTTGTGCAGGACTAGATTTGCTGCCCTCACATAGGAAGAAGGTTCAAAGAGAACAAATATGGGACCAGCGCATATATGCTGCTTGGCTACATACTCTGCATCAGCCATTTATATGTGTGGACGCACATGGTGCTGGCATGTCCCATACAGCTATTTTGCTATAGTTAATCTAAGACTGCCGCCGGAAAATTGAAGCAATGCCACTGTTAAAAGTAAATTACATTTTTTAACGAATGTTGTTTCAAGAGAATGTCTCTGTTAATATGAATTAACGCAAATGTTTTAGAAATGCTACTGTCATACTTTGTTTTCCATCCAAGATAAGTTAGATGCTTCTTTCTGTCACTGTTTGTTTCATCCTCCTTTATCGGCAAGTAATTGTTTCTGTCGGCGTTCTGGGAACAGGGGTCCCCAGACTTGCCTGCCTGCAGCCTGTGGTGTGGCTCAAGTGGGGGCCCAGCGCGGCCCATCTTCATCAGCACAAGCTCAAGAACCTCGCGAGGGGCCAAGCCTCGCGGGGCAGACGACCGGAAGCTTCCTCAGAAGCAGCCTCATTAGGCAGGCTCGCGAGGAGGCGGAGAGATCAAGGAAAGGGGTAACTCGCGAGGAACCCGTGACACAAGCCATGACGACCTAGACCAGGCGGGCGCCAGGCGGGTGCCGGCCTGCGTAGTGTCCTTGTTTCCCCTTTGGTGAAAGGGGGCAAGCACAGGCCAAGGCATCGGGCAAAGGTTACCATTCCGGTGCAACGAGACCAAGACTAGCAGAGCGGCAGGACGGAGGTCACCATGGAGCCCAAGACGCCCTCATCACCAGTACTTTTGGCAGCCGAAGACCACCTTTGGTTAGGATAACTTGTACTAGATGTTCGCCTTCAAAATGGCCAATTGTTGGCGCCCTTCCCGCTCATTATTTTGGGAAGAGGCCTAGGGCCTCTATAAATAGAGCTAGCCACCACAGAGTAGAGGGATGGCCAGAGATCTGGTAGAACCCCGGTAGAGAGAGGGAGAGAGGCGACCGAACTCACCCTAGCAGTTCATCGCACCAGCTCAAGAACACCTCTCGCGAGGCTGTTCTTCCCTTGTACTGTTCCTCATCAGCCTCTGAGGCAATCCACCACACCACACACTGGAGTAGGGTATTACACCACAATGGTAGCCCGAACTAGTATAAACATTGTGTCCCTTGTATTGTTTGTCGTTTCCAGCTTAGATCACGCGAGGAGATTGAATGTAGATTGGTAGGGGAAACCTCAAGGGTCTGCCGGAACCTGAAATCTGACATTTGGCGCGCCAGGTAGGGGTGCGCCAGAGCCGTTCCTCCTGACGACCCGCTCTCCCCCGACATCGCATCTCGCCCTCATGGCGGACAACGCGCCACCCGCTCCAGCAACGGATGCCGACACTGGGGCCAGGGGGCACCGGGCCTTGGCCCCCGCCTTGTGACAGGTGCAGTGGCCGCGCAAGTTCAGGCCCGAGACGCCACTGCACTACGATGGCGCGACGGATCCGATGATTTTCCTGCTGGCGTACGAGGAGGCCGTCCTCCGAGCCGGGGGTGACGACTGGGTGATGGCCAACTGGTTACCCATGGCCCTCACCGGCGTCCCGCGCGCGTGGCTCCTCCACCTGCCGACAGCCTCTGTCACCTCCTGGGAGGAGCTGCGCGACCTCTTCCTCGCCCGTTTCGCAGCACCAGCGCCACCCGTCATCGCAGCTCTCCTGGGTGGCTCCCAGGCACCACCCTCGTGCCATCGCGTCAAGTCATTCACCCACCGGATCAGCACCGCCTCCAAGCGCCGAGAAGCCCCCTCGGGCTGGGTGGCGCCCGAGGCTGATCTAACCTTCGACTCGGAGGACCACCCCTTCAACCCCATCGGTTCGGGCGCGCTCTCGATGCTGTGCACCCCCACCATCTGCCAAGTGGCCATCACCAGGACCCTCATCGACGGTGGTGCCAGCCTCAACGTGCTCTCGGTGGAGGCCTTTAGCCTCCTCCACGTGCCGCTGGAGTGGCTCCAACCCAGCAGGCCTTTCTCGGGCGTCGGAGCCGTTTCCACTGCCTCCTTGGGACAGATCCACCTCCCAGTGACCTTCGGCACCTGTGACAACTTCCGCACGGAGCTGATCGACTTCGACATCGCCCCCATTGGCCTCCCCTACAACGCCATCCTCGGCTATCCGGCCTTGGCTCGGTTCATGGCAGCAACTCACCCGACATACAACCTCATGAAGATGCCTGGGAGCAGCGGCGTCCTCACCGTGTCTGGAGACACAAGGGATGCGTTGTAGGTGCTCCAGCTTGTTTTCAGGGCGGCCTCGGTGGCACAGCCCACTAGCACCGACGCCCTTGAGCCCAAGGGGGCTGCGCCGGCTAAAAAGAAGTAGTTGTTCACCCAAGACAAGGCGGAAACAAAGCAGGTACCAGTCGACGAGGACGGGTTCACTTGCACCACTTTCACCATAGGGGCCAACCACGAGCCCGAGCAAGAGAAGACCCTGATCAGGTTCCTGCGCACGAACAAGAAGGTGTTCGCATGGGATCCTGATCAGTTAGCAGGGGTCCCAAGGGAAGTGATTGAGCATCACCTCAACGTATGCCCCAATGTGGGCCCTGTGAAGCAGAAGGCAAGGCGGCAGTCTACTGAGAAACAGGCTTTCATCGTTGAAGAGACCCGGAAGCTAGAGGCAGCAGGAGTTATCCGCGAGGTCCGCTACCCTGATTGGCTGGCTAATCCGGTCGTTGTGCCAAAAAAGGGAGCAAAAGAGCGCATGTGCGTCGACTTCACCGACCTCAACAAGGCTTGCCCGCAGGATCCATTTCCGCTCCCCTGCATTGATTAGATAGTCGACTCCACCGCAGAGTGTGACCTATTGTGCATCCCAGACGCCTTCTCGGGCTATCACCATATCAAGATGGAGGTAGAAGACGTGGAGAAGACGGCTTTCCTGACCCCGTGTGTAGTGTACTGCTATAGGTGCATTCTGTTTGGGTTGCACAATGCAGGCGCGACCTTTCAGCGGCTGATTCACATCGCCTTAGGCCGGCAGCTCAGGAGGAACACTGAATCTTACATCGATGACATCGTGGTGAAGTCTCGTGAAGCGAGAACCCTGATACAGGACCTGGAAGAAACCTTTGCGAGCCTCAACGAAGTGGACCTATGGCTCAACCCGGAGAAGTGCGTGTTTGGAGTCCCCTTGGGAAAGCTCCTGGGTTTCCTCGTATCCCACAGGGGCATCGAGGCCAACCGGGAGAAGGTCAAGGCAGTCGAAGACATGAGCCCACCGAGGACCCTCAGAGAAATGCAGAGGCTCACCGGGCGTGTAACTGCGCTGGGGCGCTTCATCTCCAAGCTGGGGGAACGAGCACTGCCCTTCTTCAAGCTGATGAAGAAAATGGGTCCCTCTGAATGGACTGAAGAGGCCGACAAGGCATTCCAGGACCTTAAGAGGTACCTTACCAGTCCACCAGTGATGGTAGCTCCGTGTTCTCGGGAGCCCCTGGTGCTCTACCCTGCGGCCACCCCCTACTCCGCTAGCACAGCCCTGGTGGAGGTCAGGCAGGAGCGTTGTGCCAAGGCCGCATCGACCGTCCGAACTGAAGCGAAGCAGAGCCAGGGGGGCCTCGCGAAGGCCGCAACCGCAGCCGGAAAGGAACAGCCGCAGCAGGAGAACGCACCGGGAGTAGGAGAGGCCTCTTCAGGCGACCAAGCACTGGGAGCTCCGTCGTCTCAAGAGGCGCCTCGACCTCTGGAGGATGCAAGCTACGCTAGCACCCTCGACCTCGTCGAGCATCCTATGTACTTCGTCAGCACGGTGCTACGGGACGCAAAGGCACGGTATCCCATGCCTCAAAAACTCCTCCTCGCACTACTAGTGGCCTCGCGCAAGCTACGCCACTACTTCCAAGGACATCCCATCAAAGTTGTCTCAGCATACCCCTTGGAAAGAGTGCTCAGGAGCCCCAACTCAGCTGGAAGGGTTGCTGAATGGAACATTGAACTACAGGCCTTTCATCTAGAATTCAGTACAACCAGAGTCATCAAGGGAGCCGCACTTGCGGATTTCGTGGCAGAATGGGCGGAAGCACCGGGTCTCGAGGCAGGCGAAGACCGATCACTTTCCCCGGGAAGTGAAGCACCGGATGGCTGGGTCATGTACTTTGATGGGGCGTTCTCCCGACACGGTGCGGCAGCTGGCGCAGTGCTCGTATCCCCTACCCAGGACAAACTCGACTACGCTGTACAACTTTGCTTCCAGCACGGAGAAAAGGTCTCCAACAACATAGCGGAGTACGAAGGCCTAATAGCAGGCTTGAAGGCTGCGATTGCCTTAGGGGTGAAGCGCCTCGTCATCAAGGGCGATTCGCAGCTCCTTGTCAACTTCCCCAACAAGATATACAAAGCCAAAGGATGAGCACATGCAAGCCTACCTCGTTGAGGTTGGCAAGATGGAGAAACAGTTTTGGGGGCTGGAGTTGCAGCATGTGCCTCGCGGCACCAATCAGGAAGCTGATGACATTGCCAAGAGGGCATCTAGGCGGCTGCCTCAGGAGCCTATCATCTTCAAGGAGACACTCTTCAAACCCTCGGCGGTGCCGTCATTATCGAGCACGGCGCAACCAAGGGAGGAGCTCCCTAAGCCGCCTGCCTCAGGAGCCCCAGTCTGCGGCCCAGCCTCAGGGGCACGCCTGCTCCTAGTGTTAGAGCCTCAGGAAGGGTGTTCGATCCTGGAGCTCAAGAACTACCTGATGCATGGGACTCTGCCAGAGAGTGAGGAGGAAGCGGAGCGTGTGGCGCGGCAGGCCACGGCTTATTGCATCAAGGACGGAGAGCTCTATAGGAAGCGACCAAATGACTTGTCAGTATGTTGCATCTCCCGAGAGCAAGGGAAGGAGCTATTGGCGGACATACACGGCGGAGACTGCGGGCACCACTCGTCATCACGAACCCTCGTCGGCAAGGCATTCCGTAGTGGATTCTACTGGCCCACGGTGCTCAACGACGCCGTTGAGCTTGTGAAGGCTTGCGAGGCCTGCCAGTTTCACGCTAAGTAGATCCATCAGCCTGCGGGGGGTCTACAGACCATACCCCTCTCATGGCCCGTTTCCTCGGGCGCCAGGGGGCTATCGCTACCTCTACGTCGCCGTGGACAAATTCACCAAGTGGTTTGAGGTGGAAGTCGTCCGCACAATCCCGGCGGGCTCCGCGGTCAAATTCATCAAGGGCCACGTGAGCCGATTTGGGGTGCCCAACCGCATCATCACCGACAACGGTTTGCAATTCACCAGTAATCTCTTCAAAACATACTATGCTAACCTTGGAATGCAGATATGCTACGCTTCGGTAGCACACCCCCGGAGCAACGGCCAGGCCGAGCGGGCCAACGCGGAGGTCCTGAGGGGCCTCAAAGCCAGGACCTTCAAGAAGAAGCTGGAGGCCTGCGGCAGGGGCTGGTACGACGAGCTCCAGTCCGTGCTTTGGTCAATCCGCACAACTGTGACCAAGCCGACTGGCGAGACCCCGTTCTTCCTCGTCTACGGAGAAGAGGCTGTTCTCCCTCACGAGGTCAGGCGTCGCTCCGCACAGGTCTTGGCGTTCGACGAGACGCAGCAGGACGCCATGCGGGGGACGGATCTCGTGCTGGGGGAGGAACGCCGTCAAGAAGCCGCGCTGCGAGCGGCAAGGTATCAACAGGCGCTGCGACGATACCACTGCCGCAACATCCGCCCCAGAACTCTTGAGGTAGGGGATCTCATGCTCAGATGGGTTCTCTCCAGGGAGGGGCTGCACAATCTCTCTCCCATTTGGGAGGGCCCATTCAAGGTTGTTCATGTCTCCAGGCCTGGCTCCGCGCGCTTGGAGACCACGGTGGGGGTACCCATCCAGAACGGGTGGATCATTCAACATCTCCAGAGGTTCTATCCCTGAGTGAGGCCTAGCGCCTAGGAAAGGCCCGGTGCCTGTGAAGAAGGCGAATGCCTGTGAAGCTGCTGCGTTTTGGGAAAGGCACGGTGCCTGTGAAGAAGGTGAATGCCTGTGAAGCTGCTGCATTTTGGGAAAGGCCCAGTGCATGTGAAGAAGGCGAATGCCTGTGAAGCTGCTGCGTTTTGGGAAAGGCCCGGTGCCTATGAAGAAGGCGAATGCCTGTGAAGCTGTTGCGTTTTGGGAAAGGCCCGGTGCCTGTGAAGAAGGCAAATGCCTGTGAAGCTTGCTGCCCGTGACACTCTCACGTAATAATGAGTGGGGCTGCACATGCCCCGAAGTCTCCGGAGTGCCGCCCTCGGGCCTCGGGGGCTCCCGCCCACGCCCAGTGGCAGCACTTAGCTCCACGCTGGTGAGAAGACGTCGAAGACTAGAATAGGTGCCGGACGCGGCTTTCCCATTTGCTTTCTGCAGTTGGCTTGTTTATTCCTGTTTGAAGTTTTATTGGAGTTGCTGACGTTCCTGGCTTGCGACTCTTTATCTTTTTCACTCACTCGCCTCGTTTTCTCTCGCACAAGTCTCGCGAGTGAGGTTCGCGGGCACCCTCGCAAGTGTTTTCTGCCCCGATCGTTTGGAGCTTTCCTATCCGAGTCCTCTGCGGGAGCACCCCTCCCAGTCCGTGCCTCACGGGCATCGCGACATGAGCGCAGGGCCTGGGCCGATCGCCCCCACAACTAAGAACGAAAGTTACCCCTCCTATTGATCCTTGCAGGGCACAAAGCACACGGCGAGGCCGCGACCTCAGGAGGTGAGGACCGCATCAAGCCCCACCGAGCTAAAATGATCCCCACACATGGGTGCATGGCGCGGGAACGCAGCGCGGAAATAGCGGAAGCAACACGACGGTTAACAGCAGCAGTTCTAACACGCTCCCGCGGGGTCCTATACTACCTTTTATTTCTGCGCAGGAAGAGAAGGAAAACAAAATGGGCGCGATTCATCATGCACCAGCCCACAGCGGAGGTTCGAGATGCTCCTGGGGCTCAGGCGGATCCCTCCTCTCGCTTCACCGGGGCGCGACGGCGGGCTAACCCGCTACCTTCACCCAGGCGGGCGCGATGGCGTGGGGGCTGGTCGCGGCCACCGCTGGAGGAGCTGCTGCCGGAGAGGGAGTCGCCTTAGCTCAGCGAACCCCGAGCACCGCCTCCTGGACGCCCGTCGCCGTCTTCGTCCTGGTCAGTACCGGGGCTGGGAAGGCGGCCGCGGTCGTCGTCTTCGTGGCAGCACCGAGCACGACGACCGTCTTCCCCGAACACTCTCACGTAGAGGGTGGCGTCGCCATCAAACTTGAAGTGGAGGGTGCACCACCGGCCCAGGCCTCGCGCGTGGGCAAATGTTTGCCAGCCGCGGGTCAGGGCCCCATTCCCAGAAACGGAGACCTCCAGTGAAGCCCAGGAGGCCCTGCTGCAGCAGCCGTCTGCCTGGAGCCAGAAGCCGCACCGGGCGCTGGCCGGCAGATCACCTACGAAGAAACGGGGGAGCTGGAGCCGGGTGCTGGTTGGGTCCGCTGACCACACGACGAACTCTGGCAGCACCTCCGCAGAGCGAAAGCGTGGCCTAGGGGGGCGCACAACCATGGCGTTCCCCCCATCGGCGGCCGAGCGCCCGCCACCGAGCAGGGAACCTCCTCCATGGATGCGGGAAGCCACTGCGGGGACTGTGGAATACTTGTGAGGGCGGCCTCGGCCGCGCTTGGATGGGGGGGGGGTCAGGCCCAGCCTGGGGGGCCTTTCCTTTCTCCACGGCCGAGAATCCCTTTGGAGCCATGGGAGTGGCGAGTAGCCGCGAAGAAGGAAAGGAGCAGCAAGAAGGGACGGGCTGAGGGGACTCGCGCGGCCCCGCACTTATAGACGGAGGAGGCCAACCGCCGAGCACCATGATCGCAGGTAATCATGATCAGTTTCTCTGCATGTAGGGACTTATCAAGTCGTGCGGTCGCCGAAGCGTCGTGGGGAAGCGCAGTCGCCCACGTCCAATCAATCGCCACACGGCGCCCAAGGCCACAGGCTGTTAGGGCCCACGGTGCTTCGCGCTTGCCCCTTCGCTTTCCTGCTAGGCCAAGCCCGGGCGCGCCTTGGGCCTGGGGGCTACTGCCGGCATTCGGGGAACGGGGGTCCCCAGACTTGCCTTCCTGCGGCCTGCGGCGTGGCTCAATTAGGGGCCCAGCACGGCCCATCTTCATCAGCACAAGCTCAAGACCCTCGTGAGGGGCCAAGCCTCGCGGGGCGGACAACCGGAAGCTTCCTCAGAAGCAGCCTCATCAGGCAGGCTCGCGAGGAGGCGGAGAGATCAAGGCAGGGGGTACCTCACGAGGAACCCGTGATGCAAGCCATGACGACCTAGACCAGGCGGGCGCCAGGCGGGCGCCGACCTGTGCAGTGTCCTTGTTTCCCCTTTGGTGCAAAGGGGGCAAGCACAGGCCAAGGCATCAGGCAAAGGTTACCATTCCGGTGCAACGAGACCAAGACCAGCAGAGCGGCAGGACGTAGGTCACCGTGGAGCCCAAGACGGCGTCATCACTAGTACTTTTGCCATCCGAAGACCACCTTTGGTCAGCATAACTTGTACTAGAAGTTCCCCTTCTAAATGGCCAATTGTTGGCGCCCTTCCCGCTCATTATTTTGGGAAGAGGCCCAGGGCCTCTATAAATAGAGCTAGCCACCACAGAGTAGAGGGAGGCTAGAGATCTGGTAGAACCCCAGCAGAGAGAGGGAGAGAGGCGACCGAACTCACCCTAGCAGTTCATCACACCAGCTCATGAACACCTCTCGCGAGGCTGTTCTTCCCTTGTACTGTTCCTCATCAGCCCCTGAGGCAATCCACCACACCACAGACTGGAGTAGGGTATTACACCACAACGGTGGCCCGAACCAGTATAAACCTTGTGTCCTTGTGTTGTTCGTCATTTCCAGCTTAGATCACGCGAGGAGATTGAACGTAGATCTGTAGGGGAGAGATCTCCGCGCGCACCCCAGTGTTCGAACCTCAAGCGTCTGCCGGAACCCGAAATCCGAAAGTTTCCTTTTTTGCCTCTATTAAAACAGGGGTATCGATTCAACTTGTTGCTATTGCGACGTTTTGCTTCGCTACTCGAAACACTTATGTTTTAAGAGTGTTTTGTGCAGTTCAACTTGAATGTCACACCAGTGACTTTGCTTAATTTTGGTGGAACTGCACAAAAGGAGATCGAGATTTGTTTCCAGTCTTCGTGGCGAGTTGTTTCAAATCTTGGTCTCAACCACATGATGTGTAGTGTGCTTTGAGATGTTGTGCTACTTGTTTTGGTACTGTTTTAAATAAATGTTGAATTGAAGCTATTGTATTGTTGTCTTTTCCCATTAAGTAGTGAACAAAAATGGGACCAACCGAGACATGATGCTTGTTGCTTTGTTACAACAAATTCAGCATCACCCCCTTTATAAGCCAGTAATTGATGCCACTCTCAGAATTAACTAGTGAATCTTATTTCAAAACTGCAAAACTTGTTAGGGATTGGCGGGATTACCATTTTTGTGGCCGCATGTTTCATCCTCCTTTATTAGCCAGTAATTGATTCCTTTTTTGCCTCTGTTTAAACAGGGATATCTATTCAACTTGTTGCTCTTGCGACATTTTGCTTCGCTACGCGAAACACTGTTCTTGATTTCAGTGCAACTGCACAAAACGAGATTGGATTTCCTATTCGTGTTGGCAGATTCGTATTTTATCTTGTCCGTCTGATGAAAGGTCAGTACAGGCCTTCATCCACATGATTGTGCAATGTGCTTTGAGATGTTGTGCTACTTGTATTGGTACCTTTTAAATAAGTGTTGAATTGAAGCTATTGTATTGCTGTCTTTTCCCATAAAGTAGTGAACAAAAATGGGACCAACCCAGACATGATGCTTGTTGCTTTGTTACAACAAACTCTGCATCACCCCCTTTATAAGTAGATGGAAGCACATACTGTTGTTGCGCCCACGCTCCCCTGGAACTGTTTATGCTTTTCGTTAATCTAATGCCGCTGGTAAAATTAAGCAATGCCACTCTCAGAATTAATTAACTACTGAATCATAGTTCAACACGGCAACACTTGTTAGGAATGGTACTATCCTGCTTTGTAGTTCTTTCTACATGTTTAACCAAGGTATTGTTAAGATAATGTCTCTATTAAAATGAATCAGTTGCATTGTTTTAGGAATGGTGCTTTTCTGCTTTGTCGTTCTTTATACATGTTGAAACAAGGCATTGTTAAGATAATGTCTCAGTCAATATGAATGAATCACACCGATGGAGAATTGCTACTCTCCTGCTTTGTTTCCCATTAAGATAAAGTAGATCAGTAGATGCTTTTCTTCTGGGAGTACAAGTCATCAACCGTTTTTTCTCAGTAATTGTTTCCCTTATACCTATTGTTGCTTACAGGGATATCAAAATTAAAGCTCGGTTTTATTCCGACTTCGATTTTAGTTGAACTGCACAAAAGGAGCCAATGTGTAAGGCAAACTACTGCATTACTGGGTCAAGTTGGTCGTTCCACTTTGCAGAAAGAAGCAGTCACTGTTTGCGCTACATTATAGAAGGAATGGCCGAGAAGCTTTACGGATTATTATTAGACAACGGTGACATGACTAGTCTGTAGAGACCATTTGTAATTTAACAACACGTGGAGTGCCCTGGGCAAAAAGTTCCCAAACAAGTACAAGAAGCTACGACAGGACTCCATGATCATAGGCATTACATATTTTGAATGGGAAAAGCTTGTCAAAGTTTAATCATTGATGTTAGCAAGAAGACGTTAGTTTAATATATTGGAATTGGAAAACCTTGTCAAAATTTGCTCATTGATGTTAGCCAAAAGACATGCATTTGATATTTTTTAGTGGGACGCCCTTGCTATGAGTAGCGTTGAGTGTTTTTTCCTATTCCTGTGTTCAGTTTAGAAGTAAATAGTTACTCTGCTGAGATATTCCTTGTCGGCGTTCTGGGAACGGGGGTCCCCAGACTTGCCTGCCTGCGGCCTGCGGCGTGGCTCAAAGGGGGGGGGGCAGCACGGCCCATCTTCATCAACGCAGACCCAAGACCCTCGCGAGGGGCCAAGCCTCGCGGGGCGGACGACACGAAGCTTCCTCAGGCACGGCCTCATCAGGCTGGCTCGCAAGGAGGCGGAGAGATCAAGGCGGGGTACCTCACGTGGTGCCCGTGATGCAAGCCGTGACGACCAAGGGTGCCAGGCGGGCGCCAGCCCGCGCAGTGTCCTCCTTTCCTCTTTGGTGCAAAGGGAGCAAGCGCAGACGAGAGCATCAAGCAAAGGCACCCATTTCGGTGCAACGAGACCAAGACCAGTCCAACGGCAGGGAGGAAGTCATTGTGGAGACCAAGCCAGCATCACCACCAGAGCCTTTGGCATGCGAGGACCAACTTTAGTCAGGATAAGTGTACCAGATGTTCCCCTTCGAAATGGCCAATTGTTGGCGCCCTTCCCGCTCAATATTGGGGAAGAGGCCCAGGGCCTATGCCTATAAATAGGACTAGCCACCCACAAGGAAGAGAGAGACGAAGAGGATGGTCGGATTCAGAGAGGGAATCGAGAAGAGAGAGAGAGAGAAGGGTGACTGAACTCCTCCTAGCAGTTCATCCCCCCCAGCCAAGAACAGACCCTCGCGAGGCTGTTCTTCCTTGTATTGCTCATCAACATCAGCCCAAGAGGCAATCCACCACACCACACACTGGAGTAGGGTATTACACCACACACTGGAGTGGCCCGAACCAGTATAAACCCTGTGTCTCTTGTGCTGTTCTTTCCATAGCTTAGATCTTAGTGGGGTGGAGGGGTACAGGTAGGTAGAAGGCGAAATCTCCACGCGCACCCCAGTGTTCGAACCTCAAGGGTCTGCCGGAACCCGAAATCCGAAATTTGGCACCCTAGGTAGGGGTGCACCGGAGTTTTCCCTTCCGCCACCGCCACGACTTGCCTCGCGATGAGTGGTGCGCCGCCCGCTCCGGCCGTCGGCGCCAGCACGGGGGCCAGGGGGCTCCAAGCGCTGGCCCCAGCCCTGCAACGGGTACGGTGGCCGGACAAGTCCAAGCCAACGACGCCGCCGTGCTACAGCGGCGCGACTGATCCGCTAGCCTTCTTGCTGGCGTACGAGGAGGCCATCCTCGAAGCTGGAGGTGACAATAGGGTCATGGCCAACTCGCTCCCCATGGCCCTCACCGGCGCTCCGCGCACATGGCTGCTCCACCTGCCGGCAGCCTTAGTGGCCTCTTGGGAAGAGCTCCGCAACCTCTTCCCCACCTACCATGCTACACCAACACCCCCGGTCGTCGCGGCCCTCCTGGGCGGCTCGCAGGCGCCGCCTACGAGTCACCATGTCAAGCCGTTCATCCGACCGGGCGGCGCCCAAGGCCGGCCTGACCTTCAGCTCGGAGGACCACCCCTCCAACTCGGCCTGCTCGGGTGCGCTCCCCATGCTGTGCACCCCCACCATCTGCCAGGTGGCCGTCACCAAAACTCTCATCGATGGCGGTGCGGGCCTCAGCGTGCTCTCGGTTGAGGCATTCAACCTCCTCTGCATACCCATGGAACGGCTCCAACCCAGCCGGCCCTTCTCAGGCGTTGGGGGCGGATCATCCAGCTCCTTGGGACAGATCTGACTCCCAGTAACCTTCAGCACCTACAACAACTTCCGCACGGAGCTGGTCGACTTCGACATCGCCCCCATCGGCCTCCCCTACAACACCATCCTCGGCTACCCAACGCTGGCCCAGTTCATGGCCGCGACGCACCCGGCGTACAACCTCATGAAGATGCCCTGGAGTAGCGGTGTCCTCACCGTGCACGGGGACACCAGAGACGCGCTGTGAGTGCTCAAGCTCGCCTTCAAGACGGCGGCGGCGGCACAGCCTGCCGACTCGGAGACCCCCGAGCCCAAGGGGGCTGCATCCGCCAAGAAGAAACAATTGTTCACCCAAGACAAGGCAGAAACCAAGCAGATACCCGTCGATGAGGACGGGTCCACCAATGCCACTTTCACCATAGGCACCAACCTCGAGCCCGAGCAGGAGGAGGCCCTAGTCAGGTTCCTGCGTGCAAACAAGAAGGTATTCTCTTGGGAGCCTGACCAGTTGGCGGGGATCCCTAGGAGCGTAATCGAGCATCACCTCAACGTGTGCCCCAACATGCGCCTAGTGAAGCAAAAGGCAAGGCAGCAGTCCACAGAAAAGCAGGCCTTCATCATCCAAGAGACCCGCAAACTAGAAGCCGCAGGGGTCATTCGCGAGGTCCGGTACCCGGATTGGTTGGCCAACCCTGTCGTTGTGCCAAAGAAAGGAGGGAAGGAGAACATGTGTGTCGACTTCACCAACCTCAACAAGGCATGCCCGCAAGATCCGTTCCTGCTCCCCCGCATCTACCAGATCGTCGATTCCACCGCAGAATGCGACCAGCTATGCTTCTTGGATGCCTTCTCTGGGTATCACCAGATCAAGATGGCGGTAGAAGACATTGAAAAGACAGCCTTCCTAACCCCGTGTGGGGTGTACTACTACACATGCATGCCATTCGGGCTGCGTAACGCAGGGGCGACCTTTCAGCGGCTGATGCACATCACCTTGGGCCCACAGCTCAGGAAGAATGTTGAGGCTTACGTCGATGACATTGTGGTGAAGTCTCGGGAGGCCAGGACCCTGATACAAGACCTGGAGGAAACCTTCGCAAGCCTCAATGCAGTGAACCTGCGGCTCAACCCAGAGAAGTGTGTATTCGAAGTCCCCTCGGGCAAGCTCTTGGGTTTCCTCGTGTCCCACCGAGGCATCGAGACTAACCCGGAAAAGGTTAAGGCGGTCGAGGACATGAGCCCGCCAAAGACACTCGGAGAAATGCAGAAGCTCACTGGGCGCGTGACCGCGCTAGGGCGCTTCATCTCCAAGTTGGGGGAGCGAGCGCTGCCCTTCTTCCAGCTAATGAAGAAAAAGGGGCCCTTTGAATGGACTGAAGAGGCCGACAAGGCGTTCCAGGATCTCAAGAGATACCTGACCAGCCCTCCGGTCATGGTGGCTCCGCGCCCTCAAGAGCCCCTGGTGCTTTACCTCGCCGCCACTCCCTACTCTGCCAACACAGCCCTGGTGGCGGTTAGGGAGGAGCGTCGAATCAAAACCAGTGCAGCAGCCCGGGACAAGGCAAAACAGGAACCAGGGAGGCCCACAGAAACCGCCACTGCGGCTGAGGAGGATCAGCCGCCACAGAGGAGGGCACTGAAGGCGGAAGAGGCCCCTCTCCCAGATGGCCAGCCTCGGTAGGCCTCATCGCCTCAGGAGGCACCACGGTCTCCGGAGGGTGCCACCAGCACTGACACACCCAACCTTGTTGAGCACCCAGTGTACTTCGTTAGCACGGTGTTGCGGGACGCGAGGGCACGGTACCCCATGCCTCAGAAGCTCCTCCTCGCGCTACTGGTGGCCTCATGCAAGCTGCGGCACTATTTTCAGGGTCACCCCATCAAGGTCGTCTCGTCATACCCCTTGGAGAGAGTGCTTAGGAGCCCTAACTCAGCTGGAAGGGTCGCTGAGTGGAACATAGAACTGCAAGCATTTCGGCTCGAATTCAGCACGACCAGAGTCATCAAGGGAGTAGCATTAGCGGATTTTGTGCCGGAATGGACGGAAGCACCAGGCCACAAGGCCAACGAGGATCGGTCCCTCTCCCTAGGAAGCGAGGCGCCGGAAGGCTGGGTCATGTACTTTGATGGGGCGTTCTCCAGGCATCGCGCTGGGGCTGGGGCGGTGCTCATATCGCCCACTCAGGACAAGCTCTAGTATGCTGTACAACTCTGTTTCCAGCAAGGTTAAAAGGTCTCCAACAACATAGCAGAGTATGAAGGCTTAATAGCGGGCTTGAAGGCCGCAGCTGCCCTGGGGGTGAAGCGCCTCACCATCAAGGGCGATTCACAGCTCCTTGTCAACTTCTCCAACAAGGTGTACGAGCCGAAAGATGAGCACATGGAAGCCTACCTTGCGGAGGTTCGCAGGATGGAGAAGCAGTTCTGGGGGTTGGAGTTGCAGCATGTGCCCCGTGGCACCAATCAGGAGGCTAACGACATCGCCAAACGGGCGTCCAGGCGGTTACCTCAGGATACTGGTGTCTTCAAGGAGCGGCTCTTCAAGCCCTCAGCCCTACCGTCATTGTCAAACACGGCTCAGCCTTGGGAGGAGCTCCCCCAACCACCTGCCTCAGGAGCCCCGGTGTATGGCCCGGCCTCAGGAGCACGCCTGCTCCTGACGATGGAACCTCAGGAGGGGTGCTGGATCACGGAGCTCCGGAGTTACTTAACACAAGGGACCTTGCTGGAGAAGGAGGAGGAAGCGGAGCGTGTGGCATGGCAGGCCACAGCATACTGCATCAAGGATGGAGAGCTCTACCGGAAGCGACCAAACGATGTATCCCTGCGCTGCATCTCCAGGGAGCAAGGAAAGGAACTGCTGGAAGATATACACGGCGGAGACCATGGACATCATTCATCATCGCGGACCCTCGTCGGCAAGGCGTTCCGCAGTGGGTTTTATTGGCCCACCGCACTCAATGACGCCATCGAACTGGTGAAAGCTTGTGAGGCCTGCCAGTTCCACGCCAAGCAGATCCATCAGCCGGCAGGAGGCCTGCAGACTATACCCCTTTCGTGGCCATTCGCAGTCTGGGGGCTGGACATCCTGGGCCCATTCCCTCGGGCGCCAGGGGGCTACCGCTACCTCTACGTCGCCGTGGACAAATTCACCAAGTGGGCTGAGGTAGAGGCCATCCGCACCATCCCCGTGGGTTCCGCGGTCAATTTCATCAGGGGGATCGTGAGCCGGTCCGGGGTGCCGAACCACATCATCACAGACAACGGTTCGCAGTTCACCAGTAACCTCTTCAAAACATACTGTGCTAACCTTGGAACGCAGATATCCTATGCTTCGGTGGCGCACCCTCGAAGCAACGGCCAGGCCGAGCGAGCCAACACAGAGGTCCTGAGGGGCCTCAAGACCAGGACGTTTGAGAAGAAGCTAGAGGCCTGCGGCAGAGGTTGGTACGACGAGCTTCAGTCCATGTTGTGGCCCATCTGCACAACCGCGACCAAGCCGACTGGAGAGACCCTGTTCTTTCTGGTCTACGGAGCCGAAGCGGTCCTCCCTCACGAGGTCAGACGTCGCTCCGCGCGGGTCCTGGCGTTCGACGAGGCATAGCAGGACGCCATGCGGGGGATGGACCTCGTGCTGGGAGAGGAACGTCGCCGAGAAGCCGTGCTGCGAGCGGCGAGGTACCAACAAGCACTGCGACGATATCACTGCTGCAACATCCGCCCCAGAACTCTCGAGGTAGGAGACCTCGTGCTCAGGCGGGTTCTCTCCAGGGAGGGACTGCACAAGCTCTCTCCCATGTGGGAGGGCTCGTTCAAGGTTGTTCATGTTTCCAGGCCCGGCTCCGCGTGCTTGGAGACTCAGGAGGGAGTGCCGGTCCAGAACGCATGGAACATCGAGCACCTCCGAAGGTTCTACCCCTAAAAAGGCCCAGAGCCTGTGAAGTAAGGCGAATGCCTGTGAAGACTATCCTTTTTGGAAAAGGCCCAGAGCCTGTGAAGCAAGGCGAATGCCTGTGAAGCTGTCGCGTTTTGGAAAAGGCCCAGAGCCTGTGAAGCAAGGCAAATGCCTGTGAAGCTGTTGCGTTTTGGAAAAGGCCCAGAGCCTGTGAAGCAAGGCAAATGCCTGTGAAGATTATCCTTTTTGGAAAAGGCCCAGAGCCTGTGAAGCAAGGCGAATGCCTGTGAAGCTGTCGCGTTTTGGAAAAGGCCCAGAGCCTGTGAAGCAAGGCGAATGCCTGTGAAGATTATCCTTTTTGGAAAAGGCCCAGAGCCTGTAAAGAAGGCGAATGCCTGTGAAGCTATCGCGTTTTGGAAAGGGCCCGGAGCCTGTGAAGAGGGCAAATGCCCGTGAAGCCTGCTTCCCCCAAGAAAGGCCCGGAGCCTGTGAAGAAGGCCAACGCCTGTGAAGCTCACCGCCCGTGACACTCTCACGTAATAATGAGTTGGGGCTGTACACGCCCCAGAGTCTCAGGAGCGCCGGCCTCAGGCCCTGGGGCTCCCCCCACGCCCAGCGGCAGCACTTAGCTCCGCGCTAGTGAGAAGACGTCGAAGACTAGATTAGGTGCCGGACGCGGCTTTTTCATTTGCTTTCCGCAGTTGGCTTGTTCATTCTCATTCGAAGTTTATTGAAGCTGTCGCCGTCTTGGGCTTGCTGTTCTTTGACTTTTCACTCTCCTGCCTCGATTTCTCTTATGCAAGACCTCGCGAGGGGGGGGGAGCAGCCGAGCGCCCTCGCGAGTGTTCCTGTCCTAGTTATTCAAAGGTTTCGCGACCTGGGTCCATTACAGGAGCACCCCTCCAGTCCGTGCCCCATGGGTACCGCGAAACGAACACAGGGCCTGGGTCGGTCGTCCCCCACGGCTGGGGCCGGGAACTATCCACGCGCGGGCATGTAGCTGGAAGGCACGATAACGGAAGCAAAGCGATGATTAACAGCAATAACCCAAACACGCCCCCGCGGGGCTCCACGCTACTGTCTTTTTACGCAGGAAAAAGGAAAAGAAAGAACAAATCAGGCGCAGCTCGCCTCACACCGGCCTACAGGGAAGACTCAAGCTACCTCCGGGGCTCAAGCAGACTCCCTCTCGCGCTTCACCGAGGCGCGACGGCAGGCAGACACGCTACCACCTCCCAAGTAGGTACGATAGCGTGGAGGCTGACCGCGGCCGCCGCTAGAAGAGTCGCCGCCTGAAGAAGAACTGGTGAAGCTTGGGGAACCCTGAGCACCGCCAATCACGTGAGCGCTGTCCTCTCCATCATCGCCAGGGCTGGGTTCCTGGCCGCGGCCGTCATCCTCAGGGCAGCACCCTGCGCGGCGACCATCTTCCCCAAACACCCTCACGTAGAGGGTGGCATCGCCGTCAAACTTGAAGTGCAGGGTGCACCGACGGCTCAGGCCACGCGCGTGGGCAAACGTCTACCAACCGCGGGTCAAGGCCAGGCTCCCGGCTGCGGAGACCTCCGGTGAAGCCCATGAGGCCTGGCTGCAGCAGCCGTCTGCCTGAAGCCAGAGGCCGCCCGGGGCGCCGGCCGGGAGCTCGCCGAGGAGGAAGCGAGGAAGTTGAAGCCGGGTGCTAGTCGGCTCCGCCAACCACACAACGGACTCCGGCAGCACCTCTGCAGCACGAAAAGCGCGGCCTAGGGGGACGTGCGGCCGAAGCGCGCCCCCCGGCCGCGGTAGTCCGCCCGTCATCGTGCTGGAAATCGCCTCCACGGCCGCGGGGAGCTGCCGTGGTGGCCACAGGATGTTTGCGAGGCGCCCTCGGCCGCGCTTGGGCGGGGGAGAAGCAAGCTCAACCTGGCGAGCCTTCCCCTTCTCTGCGGCCGAGAACCTCCTTGACGGGGCCATGAAGAAGAAGGAGAAGCAAGGGGGGATGAACTGGAAGGGCGCACGCCGATCCATACTTATAGCCGGCGAGGGCCAACCATCGGCCCCCACGATCGCAGGTAATCATGACCCGATTTACATGCAGGGACTTGTCCAATCCGTGCAGTTGCTGACGCGCCGTGGGGAAGTGGAGACGCCCACGCCCAATCAACCGCCATGCAGCGTCCAAGGCCGCAGGCTGTTAGGGCCCGCGGCGCTTCGCCCTTGTCCTTTCGCCTCCCTTCACGGCCAAGTCCGGGCGCGCCTTGGGCCCGGGGGCTACTGTCAGCGTTCTGGGAACGGGGGTCCCCAGACTTGCCTTCCTGCGGCCTGTGGCATCGCTCAAAGGGGGTCCAGCATGGCCCATCTTCATCAACGCAAAGCCAAGACCGTCGCGAGGGGCCAAGCCTCGCGGGGCGGACGACACGGAGCTTCCTCAGGCACGGCCTCATCAGGCTGGCTCGCTAGGAGGCGGGGAGATCAAGGCGGGGTACCTCACGTGGTGCCAGTGACGCAAGCCGTGACGACCAAGGGTGCCAGGCGGGCGCCAGCCCGCGCAGTGTCCTCCTTTCCTCTTTGGTGCAAAGGGAGCAAGCGTAGACGAGAGCATCAAGCAAAGCCACCCATTTTGGTGCAACGAGACCAAGATCAGTCCAACGGCAGGGAGGAAGTCATTGTGGAGCCCAAGCCAGCGTCACCACCAGAGCCTTTGGCAGGCGAGGACCAACTTTAGTCAGGATAAGTGTACCAGATGTTCCCCTTCGAAATGGCCAATTGTTGGCGCCCTTCCCGCTCAATATTTGGGAAGAGGCCCAGGGCCTATGCCTATAAATAGGACTAGCCACCCACAAGGAAGGGAGAGACGAAGAGGAAGGTCGGATTCAGAGAGGGAATCGAGAAGAGAGAGAGAAGGGTGACTGAACTCCTCCTAGCAGTTCATCCCCCCAGCCAAGAACAGACCCTCGCGAGGCTGTTCTTCCTTGTATTGCTCATCATCATCAGCCCAAGAGGCAATCCACCACACCACACTGTCGGGACCCCGATCCTAAGTCACACCGATCTAGCATGTAACACATCATATCACTTTGCGGCCTCACGCACGGTATTCCCACGGGTGCAACCTTACCTGGCCCGGGACCGTTTGCGCCTTTTGGCTCATGTATATGATAGTGTCGCTAGCATCCATATGACAAAGAACCTGGGCAAACATGGCTAGTCGTGAAACCAAAGCGGCACTAACCCATGAGGACAGGCATACATGAACCACATCGAGCATGTCGGTCATCAACGTGTGAATCCGGGCTGTAGCACTGGGCTAACAGGACTCCGGTAACCCAGGCTGTAGCAGGCTTGGCAGGGATCTGGATGTCACCGCGTGACATTTCTCTGAAGGGACAGACACAGGAACGAAGTGAAACACATGCCGGCCAGTCAAGTGTTCCGAGCAGTAGTGCTAGGCTAGCAGGACTCCGGTGAACCGGGCTGTAGCGGACTACTATCGCTCAGAAAGCACTAGACTACATTTCCCCATATGATAGGCTGCCAAGGGTAAATAGCTAGATTGTCGGATCCCACACATAGCAATACATGCTACACGTACGCATAACATGCAAGTATGTGTTGTACATCATGGCATCACAACATAATGCAAACTCATATAGATAAAAGCCCAAAAGAGCCACATGGCAATAAATACAAATAGGGGTCACATGACCCAACATGAAAAACATACAAGCAACGGAAGCATTACATGTTTGGGTACAGACATCTACAAAAGAAAAAGGCCGAGGAGCCTGACTATCCACAAGTCCCTCCCAAGGGACCAAGATCGTAGCTGAGGTAACAAGCTACTCGTCGAAGTCCAAGCGGTACTACTAGTGAGACAGATGTCTCACCTACAAAACATAAATAAAGCAAACGTGAGTACAAAGGTACTCAGCAAGACTTACATCAGATCTTATCATACATGCATTTGTATCAAGAAGGTAATGTGGGGTTTAGTTGCAGCAAGCCAGCTTTGACTCAGTGGCTATCCTGTTCTACGACAATGAGAAACTTCTTTGAGGTGAGGCAGCACACACGAGTCCACTAATCACCACATCAATACACTACTATGGATTCATCCCCGTCTCTCCTACGAGAAGGCCATCCATAGCACTCACACTTGTCTTGAGCATTTTAGAGTATCCACTTTAAGTTGTCTATGTACCATGTAAGCATCCAAGAAGTCCATAACCGAGGACATGGCTATTCGAATAGATCATGATAACCCTGCAGGGGTGTACTTCATCACACACGCTCTCACCACTTATCACCATGTACACGTCATGTATCTCAGCAACCTTCAAGCGGAAGCCTGGCGAGGGTGTCGGCCACGACCTGACTAACCACGCAAGACTCTAGTCCAGGTTTATCACCTATTTGGGTTCCATCCGCCAGGAGATCCGGCCGGGGTGTCGCTCACGGCCCCAAACAATGTGTACAGGGTTCCCGAGCCCACCATCCGGGTGCCACTCGGTACACCGGGCCACGCGTGCCTAGTCTGTCCCGTGTCCACCCTGCCGGGTGCCACTCGGTAGAAAAATAGCACTACCTACAAACACCAGAAACTATTTGCAACTCCTGGACAGAGCTCAAGGCGGTTAATAAGTCGAGAGAGCTTGGAGCGCCCGGAGCCCAATGTGTGGTAGTAGCTAGTCATTGGACAACTTACACAGAACTCAGTTCTTAAGGACGGTCCCAATGAGACAACCCACCATGTACTCCTACATGGCCTCTCACCGCTACCTTTACCAAATCGTGTTCACACGCTTAACTCTCAGCACCAGAACATATCATAACACTCCAATTCATTCCCGATGAATCAGACCTGACATACTCTAAGCAATAGCAGGCAGGGCATGGTAGGAACACAACATGGCTCAATCAATTCCTACACATGCTAGTGGGTTTTAACTATTTACTGTGGCAATGACAGGTCATGCAGAGGAATGGGTTCAACTATCGCAGTAGAAAATAGCAGTTGAATCATTGTTGTCCTAATGCAATAAATGAGAGCAGGAGCGAGAGAGTGGGATTGCATCGGAATGAACAAGGGGGGTTTGCTTGCCTGGTAGAACAACAGGGGGGCACTACTTCACTGATAGGTACTCTCGAACACTTCCAAAGCAGGACCTATCGAGAAGGAACGGTGCCAACAATCAATACACAAGCATATGCAACAATATGATGCATGAACATGGCATGAAGATGTGATGCTGTTTGAGCTAATGCAACTAGTATTCAAATGGTTAAAGTCCATTTGAACTAAAGATTCAAATGCAACTCCAAAATAAGCTCTTAAATATGCCATAAGTGTGTTTTCACATATACAGGATGCATAGGTTGGTTTGTCATGCATGAAAATGGTACAGATGGATAGATTGAATTTTTCTGATAATTTTTCATATATAAATTATTTCAATCTGAGCTACGGTTGAATTTCTATGAATTTTTGAAGTTTTGAACATTTTCTGGAATTTCCTGTTTAAAAATAATTCTAGAAAAAGAATAACTGCGTCAGCATGACATCAGCACTGCGTCAGCGGTCAATGGCGCTGACCAGGTCAAACCTGACGCGCGGGGGCCACACGTCAGTGTCATGGTTAATTAACAGAGGGTTAGTTAATACTAACTACAAATCTTATTAAAAGGATTAGTGGCGCTGGACCCATTGTCAGTGTCACAGAGGGGGGGGGGGTAATTAACGCCTAACTACAAGCCACGTCAGCCCGCCGGAGTTTGGCCGGCGGCGACCAATACCGCGGCGGCAACTCGCCGGACTTGCGCTACGAACGGCGGATGGACACACGGAGACCACCGGGGTGTAGCCCGTCGTCGTCCGCATCCAGCAGAGCAGGTGGGAGGCTGCAGGGGCGCCGGAGCTCGCCGGAGCAGAGCTCGCGGCGGCGGCCGGAGCTCGGGCTCATGCGGCTGCGGGCTATAGAGCACGGGGAGGCAGGGGAGAAGGGGGAATCGATGCAGGGGCTCATGGCGGACTCGATGGCGTTGACGGCGAGCTCGGGGACAGCCGGACGGTGACGTGCGGGCGGTGGAGATCTGCGGCGGCCGGCGATGAAGAAGACGACGGTGGCGACGGTGGAGGCCGTCCGGAGGTGCGTGGCTCGATGAGGAGGGAGAGGGGATCGCGGAGGAGCTACAGAGCGCGTCGGGGAGGCGAGGCCGTGGCTGTGGGCGTGACAGAAGTGGCCGGTGGCGGTGGTGGCGCTCGGCCGTGAGAGAGAGAGAGAGAGTGAGGGAGAGGAGAGGAGAGGACTGGGGAGAGTGAGAGGGGTACGGGGCGGCGCGTGGCGATGTCCGGGCGTTCCAGGGCGACGAGGAGGACGCCAGGCAGGCAGCTGCGTGCCGGCGCGCACGGCGTCGGGCACAACTTCCCCTCTGCCTACTGGCAAGAGGAGGAAGACGGCCATGCCCCTGGTGGGCTGGGCCAGAACAGAGATGGGCCGGCCAGAGGCGCCAGGTAAGAAGCCCAGGTAAGGTTTTTTTTTCTATTTTTGTTCTGTTTTCTATTTGTCTGACATTTGTTCTGATTTAGTAATAATACCAATCAATTTATTTTCTTCTGAAAATTAATGTAGGAACTTAATTGGATTATTCCAAAGCCCCACAGTAAAAATCAGAATTATTGGACAATATTTCATATATAATAAAATATTTCCCCAACGCAAATAATTACTCGATTAACTCAAATGGCCAAAAATAAATACTTCTGAGCTCCCAAAAATATTGGTTGGGATTTTACCTGTGGCCAATATTTTTAGAGAAAATCAGGAACATTTTCTTGGGCCAAATTGAAACAATTTTTATCTGGGTCATTTCCAGAAATGATTTCTGAGGGTTTCACAAATCCCCATTTCAAATTTAAATGGAATTTAAACATGATGCACAACTGACTAGCTGGTCTAGGTCATACTAGAACTAGGGATGTGACAACTCGCCCCCACTCGGATGAATCTCGTCCCGAGATTCAGGAGTCGGCGGAAGGAAAGTGGGGTACTCAAGTTGAAGACGATCTTCACGCTCCCAAGTAGCTTCTCTCTCGGAATGATGAGACCACTGAACCTTGAGAAACTTGTTGTTATGACGTCGGGTGACACGCTCTGCTTGATCAAGGATGCATACAGGGTACTCTCGATATGTGAGGTTATCTTGGAGATCAAGCGTTTCGTGGTCCACTCCGCGGATGGGATCCGAGAAGCAACGCCTGAGTTGAGAGACGTGGAAGACATCATGAACTTGAGAAAGATGTAGGGGTAGTTCCAACTGGTAGGCAACCTCTCCTCGTTTAGCGATAATGAGAAAGGGACCAATGTAACGAGGAGCCAACTTGACCTTGATACCGAATCGATGGGTACCCTTCAAAGGGTAACCCGAAGGTAAGCTTTGTCACCAATTTCATAAGCCACTTCCTTATGACTACGGTCATACTGGCTCTTTTGACGGGATTGGGCTGTTTTCAAATTCTCACGAATGATGCGAACTTGCTCTTCTGCCTCCTGGATCATATCCGGTCCAAAGAATTGTCTTTCACCGGTTTCTGACCAGTTCAATGGTGTTCGTGTAGGATCTAGAAGTAGATGTGTCTAGAGCGGGGTGATTAGACACTTAATGCTAAAGTTGCAATTTTTAAGCTTTTTCGGTTTAAGTGGAGTTTAGGCACAATTTCAACACACACAATACATCTCAAGCAAGCATGCAAAGAGTATATGAGCAGCGGAATGTAAAGCATGCAACTTGCAAGAATGTAAAGGGAAGGGTTTGGAGAAATCAAACGCAATTGGAGACACGGATGTTTTTCCCGTGGTTCGGATAGGTGGTGCTATCCTACATCCACGTTGATGGAGACTTCAACCCACAAAGGGTAACGGTTGCGAGAGTCCACACAGGGCTCCACCCACAAAGGGTAACGGTTGCGCGAGTCCACATAGGGATCCACCCACGAAGGGTCCACGAAGAAGCAACCACCCACAAAGGGTCCACGAAGAAGCAACCTTGTCTATCCCACCATGGCCATCGCCCACACAGGACTTGCCTCACTAGCGGTAGATCTTCACGAATTACGCGATCTCCTTGCCCTTACAAACTCCTTGGTTCAACTCCACAATCTTGTCGGAGGCTCCCAAGTGACACCTAGCCAATCTAGGAGACACCACTCTCCAAGAAGTAACAAATGGTGTGTAGGTAATGAACTCATTGCTCTTGTGCTTCAAATGATAGTCTCCCCAACACTCAACTCTCTCTCATAGGATTTGGATTTGGTGGAAAGAAGATTTGAGTGGAAAGCAACTTGGGGAAGGCTAGAGATCAAGATTCATATGGTAGGAATGGAATATCTTGGTCTCAACACATGAGTAGGTGGTTCTCTCTCAAAACATATGAGTTGGAATGGTGTATGCGTTCTGATGGCTCTCTCTTCGAATGAAGAGGAGGTGGAGGGGTATATATAGCCTCCACACAAAATCCAACCGTTACACACAATTTTCCAATCTCGGTGGGACCGAATCAACAAACTCGGTCGAACCGAAAAGGTAAACCTAGTGACCGTTAGAGATTTCGGTGGGACCGACTGGATCAACTCGGTGGGACCGATGTGCTAGGGTTAGGGTAAATCCAAAACTCGGATTGACCGATTACTCAAACTCGGTGGGACCGATTTGGGTAATAAGTGAAACTGAGATTTGGCCAAGCAAACTCGGTGGAACCGATTGCATATCTCGGTGGGACCGAGAATATTGCAATGGGTAACAGAGAGTTTGCAAGCCCATCTCGGTGAGACCGAGATCCCATCGGTGAGACCGAACTGATTAGGGTTTGGCAGTGGCTTATGACAAGTGAAACTCGGTGGCGCCGGATAGGAAGAATCGGTAGGACCGAGTTTGGCTTAGGGTTTAGGACATATGTGGAAGTGGGAAAGTAGCTGAGGGTTTTGGAGCATATCACTAAGCACATGAAGCAAGAGGCTCATTAAGCAACACCTCATCCCTCCTTGATAGTATTGGCTTTTCCTAAAGACTCAATATGATCTTGGATCACTAAAATGTACAATGAGGAGTCTTGAGCTTGAAGCTTTAGCCAATCCTTTGTCCTTAGCATCTTGAAGGAGTTCCCACAACCTTTAGTCCATGCCACTCCATTGTTGAACTTATCTAAAACATGCTAGATCGAAATGTTGGTCCAACAAGAGATATGTTGTCATCAATTATCAAAACCACCTAGGGAGCACTTGTGCTTTCAATCTCCCCCTTTTTGGTAATTGATGGCAACATACATCAAAGCTTTAGATAAAGATATAAAGAACAGAAAGTAAAGCTTTGGAAGGACATGTAACAAGCATAGGCTCCCCCTACATGTATGCACTCATGTAAATATGAAATATAGAGGCATGTGAGAGCATAACCATGACAGAGTAGGCAATGTGTTACATGCATCTTGGCCATATGCATCAGAGCAAAAGATTATCAAGGAAAATACCTTCATGCTCATGAGTCCTTCTTGCAAACAGTATGTACATAAGCAAGAACTCCTCATACTCATGATTTTGATGCATATACTTACCTTGTGGTCTTGAGTTGGCTTAGGATGGAATGAACCTGCACAAACAAGGTTAGATAACACAGATACATCCACTAGCCAGAGCAAACAAAAGAAACCACAAGAATACCAAGACTGGGATGACATGTAGAGAGTGAGTACAAGGTACCACATTGAATTCAACATGTCCCCAAAGATAAAGATATGCAATGAATTTGACTGATTTCTTTCCCTTAGGTGTCTTGCCCCCCCCCCTGAATCTTACATGGGATATTGGGAGAAGACAGGGAACAGAAAATCAGAGCTGAAAGATACAAATGGAACTTAATTCAAATGAGTACATATGAACATGTCTTTCCCCCAAAAGGACATGTGGTATCTCTCCTCTTGAACATCAAGCATCTGGGATCCTTGAGTATTCTCTCCCCCTGGAGATTTCTCTCTCTCTCTTAATAATATCTGGGATCCTTGAGACTTTCTCTCCCCCTTGAGCTTTGATGTGATCTCTTTCTCCCCCTTTGACATCAATTTCCAAGAAGGTTTTTCCTGGAATCCGTCGACTAGGTTTGGTCCTTGAGATTCAGCACAAAGCAGAGGATAAAATTGTGATGCTTGTAGAGGACAAGATTCATTGAGTGGAGCTGGATCAGAAGAAATGTAGAGCAAGTGGCAATCTGTTTTTCTGATTGCAAAGTCGGTGGCACCGAGTGGCACATTTCGGTGGTACCGAAAATATTCGGTTGGACCAAAAATTGCAAGTCGGTGAAACCGAGTTTACACAGAGAAAAATACTTGTCACCTCAGCTCACTAGACATGTAGGATCTCACAAAGATTTGCAATGAATTTCCTGAAGGATTTGCAAGGAATTAAGTGCAAAAAATGCAGAACAAAAACAAAGAGAAAAGAGAAGAGACTGAAAGATCTAGATGAAGTTTTTTTTTTTGGAAAAAGAGAGAGGAAATAAACATGCATGAGACAAATGCAATAACACAAAGAAAGAACACAAGAGAGCTTCATCTAGAGTTGGGCGGTGACACAGTCACCTATGTTAGAGTATATTGACTTAGGAGTCAAGTGGGAACACTTGATCATAGGTCATACTCATCGTTTAAGCTCAAAATGGGGTTACCATCTTTCGTTTAAGCATCTTGATGTATTCACATCTTGTTGAGTTGCTTTGACTCATGTCTTGGCGTAAAGCTTCTCTAAGATGGAATAACATACCTTGGGTGGTGGTGTGGTTCTTGCTCATCTAGTTGAACTTGTGTGGGTGCTCAAGGTTGATGTAGCTCATCAAGAGTTGGGAGCACCACTTGGAGTTTGAGTTCATCTACCTACATGGGTTAGTTCTTGCAAGGAAGAGCACTTGTGTATCCAAAAATGACAATCATGAAGCTTAACATAGAATTTGTCAAAGGATATGTTTGAATGGTTTTGTGCTTCCTTGTCTTCAACCACTATTGTGTAGAGTCTTGGTCTTGTACAGATTGCTCAAGATGTGAGTGAGTCACAGTCTCATGGAATTAGATTCAAGCAAGCACCTACATGGGTTAGACAACATGCAAGGTGCAAATATATCCAAGACATAAGATAGTTGTCATAAGAGATATATCATGGATTAGTCATAAGCTCATGTCTTGCATGTATGCAATGGAGTTTCTACTCCAAGTTCGAAGCATCAATGATGTTCAATTCTCCTCTCAACCTGCAAAACACTTTCTCATCAAGTGGTTTAGTGAATATATCCGCTAATTGCTTATCGGTGCGAACATGCTTAAGATTGATGTCACCCTTAGCAACATGATCTCGAATGAAATGATGATGAACTTCAATATGCTTAGTTCGAGAATGTTGTACAGGATTATGACCAATTTTGATAGCACTTTCATTGTCACAAAGCAGTGGAACATGTTTCACATAAATCCCATAATCTTTAAGAGTTTGGGTCATCCAAAGTAATTGAGCACAACATGAACCAGCGGCAATGTATTCCGCTTCGGCGGTGGATAAGGATACCGAGTTTTGTTTCTTGGAAGACCAAGACACAAGAGATCTACCAAGAAATTGACAAGTACCCGAAGTGGACTTTCTATCAACCTTGTCTCCGGCATAATCCGAGTCAGAATAGCCAACAAGATCAAAAGAAGACCTCTTAGGATACCAAATGCCAAAATTTGGTGTATGGATTAAATATCTCAGTATCCTTTTCACAGCCTTAAGATGACAATCTTTAGGAGTAGCTTGATATCGTGCACACATGCACACACTTAGCATAATATCGGGACGTGAAGCACATAGGTATAACAATGAACCAATCATAGAGCGATAAACCTTTTGATCAACCGGTTCACCATCTTTGGTTAAATCATTATGTCCACTAGTAGGCATGGGTGTAGACATACCTTTGCATTCTTGCATATTGAACTTCTTGAATAAGTCCTTGGTGTACTTTGTTTGAGAGACAAATGTACCTTCTTTAGTTTGCTTGATTTGCAACCCGAGAAAGAATTTGAGTTCACTCATCATAGACATCTCAAACTTCTCTGACATTAGCTTTCCAAACTTTTCACTAAAGAGAGGGTTAGTTGAACCAAATATGATATCATCAACATAAATTTGGCATACAAATAGTTCTCCATTAACCCTTTTAGTAAAAAGAGTAGAATCAATTTTACCGATTTCAAAACCACTTGTAGTAAGGAACTTGGTTAAGCATTTATACCATGCTCTAGGAGCTTGTTTAAGACCATAAAGAGCTTTGTGAAGTTTGTAAACATGATTTGGTTTCTTAGGATTGATAAAGCCGGGAGGTTGTTTGACATAAACTTCCTCCTCTATTTCACCATTTAGAAAAGCACTTTTAATGTCCATTTGGTACAAGGTGATATTATGGTGATTAGCATAGGCAAGTAAGATGCGAATGGACTCAAGTCTAGCAACGGGAGCATACGTCTCACCATAGTCCATACCTTCGACTTGTGTGTACCCTTGGGCGACGAGACGTGCTTTGTTGTGAACCACTTGTCCATCTTCATCTTGCTTGTTGCGAAACACCCATTTGGTACCAATGATGTTGTGGTTGTTGTCGGGCTTCTCGACCAATGTCCAAACTTGGTTTCTCTCAAAATTATGTAGCTCTTCATGCATAGCGTTTATCCAATCCGGATCTTCCAATGCTCCTTCAACTTTCATAGGTTCAATGCTAGAGATGAATGAATAGTTTTCACAAAAGTTAGCTAAACGAGTTTTTGAGCGAGTGATTCTCCCGGTTTGTATATCATTGAGGATTTGCTCGACGGGATGATCTTTGGCAATTCTTGCTCGAACCCGTGAGAGATTTTGCTTGGGTCTTCGTTGAACATCTTCTTAATCTTGTTCTTCTTCTTGGCCTTCTTCATTGTTGACGTCGTCGTTCTCTTGTCGTGGTGGAGAAGGAGGTTGTTGATGTTCGTCTTGACGTATTTCCACGTTTTCTTCATCTTGGTGTGTCCCACTTGTGAATGCTTCCATGTCGATTCTTGGTTCACCTTGTCGTGAAGTAGAAGCTTCCACTTGGACGGATGAAGTACTCTCCTTCACCTCCGTTGGGCAAATTTTGCCAATGGACAAGTCCTGAATTGCTTCTGAAGGGTCTTTGTCTCCTACATCAATTGGCAATTGCTCTACTTGCGAGCCATTAGATTCATCAAACTTCACATCTACCGTCTCTTCAACCTTTCGGGTGAAATTGTTGTAGACACGGTAAGTGTGAGAGTTTGAGCCATAACCAAGTAGAAAACCTTCATGAGATTTAGGAGCAAACTTTGAACGATGATGCTTGTCAAGAATGTAGCACTTTGAGCCGAATACTCGAAAGTATCCAACTTGGGGTTTGTTACCGGTGAGAAGCTCGTATGCCGTCTTGCCGAGTAGCTTGTGAAGATATAAGCGATTTGCTGCGTGACAAGCTGTCTCAACCGCTTCTGCCCAAAAGTGCTTTGGCGTCTTGTATTCATCAAGCATCGTTCTTGCCATTTCGATGAGCGTCCGGTTCTTTCTCTCAACAACTCCATTTTGTTGAGGTGTGTACGTAGCCGAGAACTCGTGTGAAATCCCTTCTTCTTCAAGAAAGGTGTCCACATTTGCATTCTTGAACTCCGTTCCGTTGTCACTCCGAACCTTCTTGATCTTCACATCAAACTGAT
Source organism: Triticum dicoccoides (assembly GCF_002162155.2). Lineage (NCBI taxonomy): Eukaryota > Viridiplantae > Streptophyta > Magnoliopsida > Poales > Poaceae > Triticum > Triticum dicoccoides. Next base: position 85,180,485 of record NC_041382.1, read on the forward strand.
TTTGGGCCTTCCTAGCGAAGTTTCTGAAGATCTTCTGGACCTGCGACTTGTCATTAAGAAAGAACACCCATGTAAATCTTGAAAAATCATCAACTATAACTAGACCAAAAGAATTTCCACCGAGACTCTTGTAGGCGTTGGGACCAAAAAGATCCATGTGTAGTAGCTCGATTGGCCTCCTTGTGGTCATGATGTTCTTCACGGGATGTCTTCCTCCAACCTGTTTACTTGCTTGACAAGCACTGCAAAGTCTATCCTTATCAAATATGACATCGTTAACTCCAAGGATATGATTTCCTTTAATAAGCTTGTCAAGGTTTCTCATTCCAACGTGACCTAGTCGTCTATGCCACAACCAACCTTTTGAGGATTTAGCAACAAAGCAAGTTTTAGGTTGTGCCTTTTTAGAGAAATCGACAATGTAAAGATCACCTCTACGCATACCCGTAAAGACCATTTTATGATTGTCTCGACGAAATACTTGGCAATCTACCTCAGTAAATAGGACATTCAAACCGAAATCAGCAAGTCTAGATACTGAAAGTAAGTTGTAGCCAAGAGATTCAATGAGCATGACATTTTGAATGGAACTATCATGTGAGATGGCCACCTTACCAAGGCCAACCACTTTACCCTTTGAATTATCACCAAAGGTGACATATTTTCGAGGGTCGTCATTTTCAGCAAGCTCACAAAACATCTCTTCATCTCCTGTCATATGATCAGTACATCCACTATCAAGAACCCATTCCTTTCCTCCTGATTCATATCCTCAAAGATTTGCCATAAGACCAAAATGTCTCATTGCATCATCAAGATCGAAGTCACTATCATCATGATCATAATATTCATGTTCATCATGATCTTGTGACTCATGATTTCCTAGAGAGGGTAATTCATTAGATAAATGATCATCAAAGTGGTCACTTTTATGAATTCTTATATCTTTGAATATGATATCATTAATGATTCCAACATCTCCTTTAGCATGCTTAAGATTGGTAAGTTCAAATAGACAATTACCAAAACTAGGATCACTAGAGTTCATCTTACTCAAGGCAATAGATTTATGGAGAATTTCATCCAAAGTTTTCAAGGAATGATCGGGAAATCGTTCCTCAAGAAATTTCCATATAGTATAGGCACAATTTTGAGTAGGCAAACTAGCAATCAAATTTTTGGGCAATCCTCTAATGATGAGCTCAATAGTTCTAAGATTGCGAATCATGTCAATATCTTCATCTAGGGTAGGATGCAAAGGATCAATATGAGGTGCACAAGGGCTAGCAATATACTTGTTCAAATGATATTGATTGAAGATTACAAGCATCTCATTTTTCCACTCATGAAAATACTCTCCATCAAGAATAGGCACTCTATGTCTAAGACTCCCTAATGTAGACACATCCATCTTCCTCCAATGGTGATGAAACCAAGGCAATGGAGACCAAAGCTCTGATACCACTTGTAGGATCTAGAAGTAGATGTGTCTAGAGGGGGGTGATTAGACACTTAATGCTAAAGTTGCAATTTTTAAGCTTTTTCGGTTTAAGTGGAGTTTAGGCACAATTTCAACACACACAATACATATCAAGCAAGCATGCAAAGAGTATATGAGCAGCGGAATGTAAAGCATGCAACTTGCAAGAATGTAAAGGGAAGGGTTTGGAGAAATCAAACGCAATTGGAGACATGGATGTTTTTCCCGTGGTTCGGATAGGTGGTGCTATCCTACATCCATGTTGATGGAGACTTCAACCCACAAAGGGTAACGGTTGCGAGAGTCCACACAGGGCTCCACCCACAAAGGGTAATGGTTGCGCAAGTCCACACAGGGCTCCACCTGATGGGGTTATGTACCTAGGGTAGGGTCATGGACCTGATCCAAGTAACTTACCCTAGGACATCCTTAGAAGAGGTCGCCTTCCAGTCGACCAAAGAGGATTCACTCGACTGGCCTGAAGGACTCGACCACGAAGACCCACTCGACCACCAGGAGGTCAAGAGGCACTCTGCACTGCAACGGCCTGTAATCAAGTAGACTTTATGATAGTAAAGGCCTTTATGTGGGGCGTTACCAGTAACGCCCCAGACTTAACTCACCTTAAACCCTCTCCTACGTGGGCTGGCTGGGGTCCTGGCGCACTCTATATAAGCCACCCCCCTCCACAGGCAGAAGGGTTCGGCACCTTGTAATTCATACATTCATAATCCACTCGACCGCCTCCGGGGTCCGAGACGTAGGGCTGTTACTTCTTCCGAGAAGGGCCTGAACTCGTACATCCTTTGTGCTTACAACCTCTCCATAGCTAGGACCTTGCCTCTCCATACCTACCCCCACTCTACTGTCAGGCTTACAACCACGACAGTTGGTGCCCACCTTGGGGCAGGTGTTTTAGCGATTTTGTGGAGAAGTTGCGATTCTTCCGAGTACTCTCATCATGGTGTCTGCTGGAGTTTTGGTCAAGGGTCAAGAGATCCGTCTCGGCACTCTCACCTTCATCGCCGATGACTCCGCATGGCTCCAGGAGGCTCCACTCGACGTAGACGCGCTCCCCGTCCGCGGTGCGACACATTTTCGCGCATGTGTCCGCGGCGTTCTGCTGCGGCAACCGTCGACCCAGTATCGGCCGGCTCCTCCATCGTCCACCCTCCCGGTCTCCCGCCAGCGCAAGCGCTCAGGCCGGTCGAGGCTTCAGCGATGGGTGAGTCACGCGGTGGCTCGCCAATCGGCCACTACACAAGTTGCGGCAATCGAGCCCAACGAATCTCTCTACGGCTTGTTCGATCAGTCGACTGGCTCCGGAGAGACTGCATCCGAGTGCGGAAGCAGTGATCCAGCGGCGGAAATCTTGATGGTCGACGGGCCCCACAGCCCTCCTGGCTTCGCCCGTGGTGGTGGAGCAGGTGACGGCGGCGACCCTGCACGAGACTACGAAGAGTACCAGCCCGAGCCACTTGACTCTCTGCAAAGAGAAGAGCTTCGCCGCAGGAACGAGGATCCCCTGCGTATTCCCATCGCAGGAGAAACCCCCGAGGCTCGTGCCTTGGAGGAGGCGCGTCTGGCCAATTTGGCCGAGCGCACTCGACTGGAGAACCTTCAGCGAGCACTCGACGAGCGCGCGCGGCAACGAGTTCCCGACACCAGTCGACGTCAACTCTTCCCGCCGACTCAGGTATATCGAACCCCAATTCAGAATTTAGCAGCTGCGACCCGTATAGCAGAGTCCATTCAGCCTTCGCAGTCGGAAGCTGGCAGAGGTTTGCTGCAGATCAGGGATCTGCTCCGGGCAGCAGGAGATCAGAATTCAGCCGTGTCTCAGTCGCGCAACAGAATTCACAGTCGATCTGTCACTGTGAATACGGTTCAGTCGGCTCACAGCCCCAGATCGCCTCCGCGGCGCGAAGGGCGTGAGAATCGGCGAGATCAATATGGCGACAGACTCGACCGAGATGATAGGCGTCGAGTGCCCTATTCCCCTCCGAGGGGTGGGTCTTACGCTCCTCGGCAGCCAGATGATAGGCGTCAGTACAGTACATGGCGTAGGGTTCCAGTTGACCCCAGAGAGCCAGGCTTCGACGCGCGATCCATTATCGTGCAAGGGTTGGTCGACCGGAACAGAGCCCATCGAGGCGCACTCGACAGAGATGTACCCACGAGCAGTCGAGTACATGTTTCTGGTCCCGAATGTTTCAGCAGAGCTATCAGAGCCGCAGTTATCCCCCCCAATTTCAGGTTGGCAACAGGAGTCAGCAAGTTCACTGGTGAGTCTAAGCCTGAAACTTGGCTTGAAGACTACCAAGTGGCAGTTCAGATCGGTGGTGGGAACGACGAGGTGGCCATGAAGCATTTGCCCCTCATGTTGGAAGGTTCTGCCAGGGCATGGTTGACTCAATTACCTCCTAGCAGCATTTACACTTGGGAAGATCTGTCCCGAGTGTTCGTCAGAACATTTGAAGGGACTTGCAAGCGACCAGCGGGATTGACAGAGTTGCGAGTCTGCGTGCAGAAAACTAATGAGACTCTCAGAGAGTATATTCAGAGGTGGATCACTTTGCACCACACTGTAGAAAATGTCTCTGATCATCAGGCAGTATGCGCCTTCAAAGACGGCGTCAAGAACAGAGAACTGAGTTTGAAATTTGGTCGAACCGGTGACATGACCTTGAGTCGGATGATGGAGATTGCTACCAAGTACGCCAACGGCGAAGAAGAAGACCGACTCCGAAGCGGCAAGCACAAGCCGAGTCAGTCGGAAAAAGGAAACGCCAGTCGGAAACAGAAGCGGAAGGCTGAACCGGCAGCTCCTGGAGAGGCTCTGGCCGTGACTCAAGGAAAGTTTAAGGGGAAACCAAAAGGATCCTGGAACCCCAAGAAGGTAAAGGATAAAGAAGGGAATGACGTGATGGATATGCCGTGTCACATTCACACGAAGAAAGATGAAGAGGGGAATATCATTTACCCAAAGCACACCACTCGCCAATGTCGACTCCTGATCCAGCAGTTTCAGGGAAAACAGTCTAAGGACAAGGAAAAGGAGTCGGACAAGGCCGAAGACAAAGAGGACAGTGAGGGAGGATATCCACATATCAACTCCACTCTGATGATCTTTGCAGATGTGGAAAGCAGAAGTCGACTGAAAGTGATTAACCGAGAGGTGAACATGGTTGCCCCAGCAAAGGCAAATTATCTGAAGTGGTCTCAAACACCCATCACATTCGACCAATCTGATCACCCGACTCATATTGCCACCCCCGGGAGGCAAGCTTTGGTGGTCGATCCAGTTGTCGAAGGCACTCGACTGACAAAGGTGCTGATGGATGGTGGAAGTGGGCTGAACTTATTGTATGCAGACACATTGAAAGGTATGGGCATTCCGATGTCCCGACTGAGCACTAGTAACATGAGCTTCCATGGAGTTATACCAGGGAAGAAGGCCGAGTCACTCGGCCAGATAGCTTTGGACGTAGTGTTTGGTGATTCGAAGCATTTTCGCAAAGAAAAGTTGACGTTTGAGGTCGTGGATTTTCAAAGTGCATATCATGCCATTTTGGGGAGACCAGCCTATGCACGGTTCATGGCTCGACCATGTTACGTGTACCTCAAATTGAAGATGCCCGGTCCCAAAGGTGTGATCACTGTCACCGGTGATAGGAAAAAGGCAGAGGAGTTCTTTCAGAAGGGCTCCAAGATTGCCGATTCCCAAGTGACAGCGGTCGAGTTCGAAGAATACAAGCAAAACGCAGATCCGAGTGACTTGCTGCGATCCAAGAAGCCCGCCACAGAGTCTGCATTCCAGTCGTCCGGTGAGACGAAGCCTGTTCACATTCACCCGACCGACCCCGAAGCAGCTCCGACCCGCATCTCCACAACACTCGACCCAAAATAGGAAGAAGCGCTCATCCAGTTCCTCCGTGAGAACTGGGACATTTTTGCATGGAAGCCCGCTGACATGCCAGGTGTTCCCAGGGGACTGGCTGAGCATCGCCTAAGAGTCGACTCGTCTTCAAAACCAGTCAAAGAGCATCTTCGGCGGTCCGCCGTCCAGAAGAGAAAGGCCATCGGTGAAGAAGTGGCTCGACTGTTGGCGGCAGGATTTATCCGAGAGATATACCACTCCGAGTGGCTCGCTAATGTCGTCATGGTTCCTAAGAAGGACAAGTCGCTCCGAATGTGCATTGATTTCAAGCACATCAACCGGGCCTGCCCGAAAGATCACTTTCCTCTCCCTCGCATAGATCAAATTGTTGACTCGACCGCGGGATGCGAGAGATTGTCTTTTTTAGATGCTTACTCCGGGTACCACCAGATCCGTCTGTACGGGCCCGATGAGGTAAAAACAGCTTTCATCACTCCATTCGGGTGCTTCTGCTATATCACCATGCCATTCGGCCTCAAGAATGCCGGAGCCACATTTATGCGAATGATTCAGAAGTGTCTACTCACCCAAATCAGTCGGAATGTGGAAGCTTATATGGATGATATTGTTGTCAAGTCACGAAAAGGTTCTGACCTGCTCGCTGACCTCGCCGAAACATTTGCCAACCTCAGAAGGTATGATATCAAGCTCAATCCATCAAAGTGCACATTTGGAGTTCCTGGTGGCAAGTTACTCGGTTTTCTCGTTTCCGAACGGGGAATCGACGCTAACCCAGAGAAGATTGGCACTATTCTCCGAATGAAACGCCCTGTGCGAGTGCACGATGTCCAGAAGCTTACTGGATGCTTGGCCGCATTAAGTCGATTCATCTCGCGACTCGGTGAAAAGGCACTGCCTCTTTACCGACTGATGAAGAAGGCTGACAAGTTCGAGTGGACTCCAGAAGCTGATGCAGCGTTTGCCGAGCTAAAAGCTCTGCTCTCCACCCAGCCGGTGCTTGCTGCTCCAATCAGCAATGAGCCTCTGTTGCTCTACATCGCAGCCACAGGACAAGTCGTCAGTACTGTGCTAACGGTCGAGCGGGAAGAAGAAGGAAAAGCTCTCAAAGTTCAGCGCCCAGTGTATTATTTGTCTGAAGTCTTGACTCCATCCAAGCAGAGATATCCTCATTATCAGAAGCTTGTGTATGGAATATACATGACCACAAAGAAGGTTGCTCATTATTTCTCTGACCATTCCATCACAGTCGTCAGCGACGCTCCACTATCAGAGATTTTGCACAACAGAGACGCAACTGGTCGAGTGGCCAAATGGGCGATTGAACTTCTTCCCCTTGATATCAAGTTTGAGGCAAAGAAAGCCATTAAGTCCCAGGCGATAGCAGATTTCCTCGCCGAGTGGATTGAACAACAGCAGCCGACTGAAGTTCACTCGGAGCATTGGACCATGTTTTTCGATGGCTCTAAGATGTTGAATGGTTCCGGTGCTGGGGTTGTCCTGGTTTCCCCCAGAGGAGATAAGCTCAGATATGTGCTCCAGATTCACTTTGATTCCTCCAACAATGAGGCAGAATATGAAGCCCTCCTATATGGGTTGCGCATGGCCATTTCACTCGGCGTCCGTCGCCTAATGGTCTATGGCGACTCGGATTTAGTGGTCAATCAGGTGATGAAAGAGTGGGACGTGAGAAGCCCAGCCATGACTGGATACTGCAGTGCAGTGAGGAAGCTGGAGAAGAAGTTCGAGGGGTTGGAGCTCCATCATATACCCCGACTGAAAAATCAAGCAGCTGATGATCTAGCAAAGATAGGTTCCAAGAGAGAAGCCATTCCGAGTGGTGTGTTCTTGGAGCATATACACACTCCGTCAGTCAAAGAAGATCCTTTCACCGAAGAAACTCCGCAGCCCAAGGGCGCCACAGATCCGACTGAAGTTGAAGTCCCAGCGGTGGTCGACTTGATCATGGAGGTTTTGGTGGTCATCCCCGACTGGACGATTCCGTATGTCGCATATATCTTGAGGAAAGAGCTTCCGGAGGATGAGGAAGAGGCTCGACAGATCGTCCGTCGATCTAAGGCCTTTACCGTAATCAAAGGACAATTATACAGAGAAAGCGCGACTGGAGTCGGTCAGAAGTGCATAACATCAGAAGAAGGTCGACTCATCCTCAATGATATTCACTCGGGGACCTGTGGTCATCATGCGTCCTCTCGGACCATCGTGGCCAAAGCATACCGAGCCGGATTTTACTGGCCCAAGGCGAATGAGATGGCAAAAGAGATAGTAGATAAGTGCGAGGGATGTCAGTTCTACTCGAATATGTCGCACAAGCCTGCGTCAGCTTTGAAGACCATCCCACTCGTCTGACCTTTTGCAGTTTGGGGGCTGGACATGATCGGTCCTTTGAGAACAGGACGAAGTGGCTTCACGCATGTACTGGTGGCAGTCGACAAGTTCACCAAGTGGATCGAGGCTAAACCAATCAAGAGCCTTGACACCGGTACTGCTGTTAGCTTCATCAGGGAACTAATATTCAGATATGGAGTCCCGCACAGCATCATTACGGATAATGGGTCGAACTTTGACTCAGAGGAATTCAGAGCTTTCTGCGACTCCCAAGGCACACGGGTCGACTACGCATCAGTCGCCCATCCGCAGTCGAATGGACAAGCAGAGCGAGCTAATGGACTGATTCTCAAGGGACTGAAGCCTCGACTGATGCGTGATCTCAAACACGCGGCTGGAGCTTGGGTCGACGAACTTCCATCTGTACTCTGGGGACTGCGGACCACGCCTAATCGGTCGA
>NC_041382.1:85188681-85189926 GCF_002162155.2 Triticum dicoccoides
CGAGTGATCTTCTCCACAATGCTCCTCGAGTTGAAATCTACAACGAAGCAGAAGCTGAACAAGCGCGGCAGGACGCAGTCGACCTTTTAGAGGAAGAAAGGGAGATGGCTCTGATCCGGTCGACCATCTACCAACAAGATTTGCGTCGTTTCCACGCCAGAAATGTGAGAGGTCGAGCCTTCCAGGAAGGAGATTTGGTTCTCCGAGTGGATCAGCACAAACCACACAAGCTTGCTCCTTCTTGGGAAGGCCCCTTCATCGTCACCAAGGTTCTCCACAACGGGGCGTACCGTCTTTACAACGTCGAGCATAATATCGACGAGCCCCGAGCTTGGAACGCGGAGCTACTCCGCCCATTTTACACTTAAGTTTTATCACTCGGATGAGATGAAATAAAGTACTTCTATAGTTCATGGACCTCAAAATAATAGTGTCATAGTTCCTCCATAATTTTTTTTTCACTTTTTATTTTGTCCAATAAAATCCCCCCTCAGTGGGTGACTTGGCTGCGAATCCGTTTCGCCTAAGTTATAAAAATCCTACCGAGTGGTAAGCCAGCCTTCCACTCGGGGGCTTAGCTGCAGCCCTGTGCTCGCCTAAGTTATAAAAATCCTGCCGAGTGGTGAGCCAGGCTCCCACTCGGAGGCTTAGCTGCGAATCCGTTTCGCCTAAGTTATAAAAATCCTACCGAGTGGTGAGCCAGGCTTCCACTCGGAGGCTTAGCTGCAGTCCAAGCACTCGCCTATGTTGTGAAAATCCTACCGAGTGAAGAGCAACCCTCTCACTCGGGGGCTTTGCTGCAGCCCTGTGCTCGCCTAAGTTACAAAAATCCTACCGAGTGAAGAGCAACCCTCTCACTCGGGGGCTTAGCTGCAGCCCTTTGCTCGCCTAAGTTACAAAAATCCTACCGAGTGGTGAGCCAGGCTTCCACTCGGAGGCTTAGCTGCAGCCTCGTGCTCGCCTAAGTTGTGAAAATCCTACCGAGTGAAGAGCAATCCTCTCACTCGGGGGCTTAGCTGCAGCCTCGTGCTCGCCTAAGTTATCAAAATCCTACCGAGTGGTAAGCCAGCCTCTCACTCGGGGGCTTAGCTGTAGTCCAAGCACTCGCCTAAGTTGTGAAAATCCTACCGAGTGAAGAGCAATCCTCTCACTCGGAGGCTTAGCTGCAGCCTCGTGCTCGCCTAAGTTATCAAAATCCTACCGAGTGGTAAGCCAGCCTTCCACTCGGAGGCTTAGCTGCAACCT